>NW_022196900.1:114940566-114959391 GCF_008632895.1 Mastomys coucha
TTGGTATGGTTGCAAATGTCTTAATCTCAGTACTTGGGAGACAGAAGCAGGTAGATTTCTGTGAGATCAAGGGCAACCTAGTGAGTTTTAGACCATCTATGTTGCAGCACAAGCTTGAAGACCTAAGTTTAGATCTCTAGGGCACATGTAAAAACTGATCATGGCCAGATACTTATAGCCCCACTGCTTCAGTCGGGTAGAGATAGAAGCCCTAGTAGAAAATGATGAGTTCCAGGTTTAGTGTGAGACTACTTCAAAGGAATGAGGTAGAGAGTGCTAAAACAGGGCAGCCAATCTGCTTTCTTTGACTTCTACATATGGATATCACACAGACACACACAGACACACACGTTTGTAATATGTTTATTAGAATATTTCATTTATACTAATTTTCAGCTTTGGGGTGTGTTTGTGTGTATGAGAAAGAAATGGAGGGTTTCGATAGGGGAAGGGACTGGGTAAGCATGTGAAGGTCAGAGGATATGACTAAGGAATCAGTTCTTTTCTTTCAGTTCTGTGTGTGGATTCCTGGGACCAATTATATATATTTTGTTTGTTTGTTTTGGGGGGTATTTCTTTTGGGGGGGTGTTTCTTTCAGGACAGCTGTTCAGGAACTGTGTAGATAGGGCTGGCCTCAAACTCAGAGATCCTCCTGCCTCTGCTTCCTGAGTGCTGAGATTAAAGGGTTGTATGAGCCACCACACCTGGTTCAGGGGATCAGATTTAATGGAAGGGCTTGTTTGATAGGCACTTTTACCTGAGCCTTCTCTCTAGCCCTAAAATTTAATTTATAATAATATTCCAGTAATGCTTTTCCAGTTCTGTGGGGGGTTTTAAATCCCCTCTCTACAAAATCTGATGAAGTAGTCTCTTGGGCTGGGTTCTCCTCTGAGTAAAATGAAGAGTATGTGGGGTTGGGCTGTGATTGCTTCTTTTTGTTCTAGGCAGCTATTTGGCTAGTTCTCAGTTTCTGTCTCTATTGGAGGACAGAACAGGAAAAGCTTCAGACAGCACAATGAACTGTGTTGGTTCCTCCAAGTTATGTGACCTGAGATTAGAAGGCATGTCTTCTTTCACCTTCTGGAGGATCAGCTCACAGCTTAGCATTGTCTTAATTCCTCACTGAGTTAGCAATTATTGAGCTCTCTGAAGGTGACTTCTTAAATCAGAGGATGAGCTACTAAAGATGTCTCTTAATACCCTGTTCAGAGTCTCAAAAAGACCAGGCAGAAATAGAGCAGCGGAGGGGTCTTAAATACTGTCTTGTGGAGATGGTTGGAAGAACCTTAGCTATGATGACTGAACATAGTAGACTTTAACCGCCATAGATGGGGAGCTGGAAAGACTTTGAGTGACTGTCAGCCTTGGTCACACAGTCCCCTATCTCCATAAAAAGTAAGAGGATCATCTGAGGAGTTGGAGATACTAGTTAGTAGTTGAGTTTCCTTGTATTCTCAAGGCTCCAGAGTTCAGTCCCTAGAACCTCATAAGGAAAAAAAAAATGTACCAGAGGGCTAAGGTGCAGTTCATTGGTAAAGTACAATTTACTGTGCAGGAGACTGAGTTCAATCTCTAGAATTGAAAAAGAAATAAAAGTTGTAGCTGAAAAGAAAATGGGTGCCTGTGCCTGAATTTCGTCTTTCCTTCCTTCCTTCCTTCCTTCCTTCCTTCCTTCCTTCCTTCCTTCCTTTCTTTCTTTCTTTCTTTTTTGTTTTGGTTTTTTTGAGACAGGGTTTTTCTGTAAAGCCTTGGCTGTCCTGGAACTCACTCTGTAAACCAGGCTGGCCTCGAACTCAGTAATCCACCTGCCTCTGCCTCCCAGTACTGGGTTCAAAGGCATGCACCATCACTGCCCAGCGGGATTCTATTTCTTATCACATAATGTCGTTCTTTGTAAAAGAATTTATATATCAGAACATGGTTTGGCAGGTTATGATGTAGCACGGCTTTAGTGCAAGCACTTAGGAGGCAGAGACAAGTAGATGTCTATGAATTCGAGGTCATCCCGGGCTACATAGTAAGTTCTAGGACAGTCAGCTACATAATAGAGGGATCCTGTTTCAAAAAGGCAAATCAATCAGTCAAACAAGCATGGTTTGGTTAAAAGTGTCATAGGACTCAGAATAACGTGGTTGAGTTTTACCTCAAGTCTTTGATCAGCTTCAGAAATCCAAATATGTCCAAATATACTTGTGGCTGAAATGTCTAGAATGTATATATTTTGATTACAATTTGATGTTAAAACCTTTATGTCACTATCACGTGGTAGACCTGGAAGAGCCTCTCACCCTTCCTTAAGAGCACATTGTGTAGGACCCTGTGTCTGAGTAGCAGTGCTTTCCAGAATTGCCCTCACTCAGTTACTTCCCAGATAACTTAGATTCCTTTGCCTGTTAGTCATGCCTGCCTTATACAGTATATCCTGCCTTAGTTCTACAGATTCAGAGAACTGCAGATTCCAAACTTAGTACACAGCTGCCCTGAACTAGGACAGAGTCATGAGTAATTCATAATTCACTATAGTTGGTGGTCTCTTTTGCCCAACCATGTGCAATTCTGCTGTCATTTGTCATCTCATTACCACATAGTTTTACGGAGACAGGTATTCTATTTTATCTTTGCCTGGGAAGTTTGATAGTGTTTGTTTCCTTTTGCTTTTGAGGAATGGAGTCTGGGCCTCAAACTTGTTACATAGTCAAGTCTGGCCTTGAACTAACTCTGTGTCTGTCTGTCTGTCTGTCTGTCTCTCTCTCCCTCCCTCCCTCCCTCCCTCTCTCTCTCCCCCGAGTTATGTGGTTTCTCCACTTCTCCCATTCATGAGTTAAAACGTATGCTAACATTCGAGCTCATGATTATGTTCCAGATTGTTTTCTACTGGTGTGATTAAACACTGAGCAAGAGCAACTTGAAGAAGATTTTATTTCAGCTTATAGTTGTAGTCTATCAGCAAAGACAACAGAGGAATAATGCTTACTAGCTTTCTCCTTAGGGCTTACTTAACCTGCTTTCTGATGCCATCCAGGACTACATGCCCAAAGATGACACTGCCCACAATAAGCTGGCCCTGCTCACATCAATTATTAATCAAGGAAATACCCATAGGCTTACCTGTATGTCAATATGATGGAGGTATTTTCTCATCTGAGGTTCCTTCTTCCTTAGACAACTCTAGCTTCTGCCCCTCACCCCCACCCCAACATAAATAAAAACAGCAGAGTGTTTAAAATGGATTAAAATGGTTCCTAAGTGGGTAGTGTTTCAAGCTTTTCTCATAATATTCAAGCTTTCTTGGTATCAGATTGAACAAAATTGTGTCCTAAATATTTGATACTTCTCATTTCTCCGTGTATCTAATTTAACTTGGAATAAAAAAAGAAACCTGTCAGAAGCAGGTCAGGTCAATACCATCTCTCAGGTGAAAGGAAGAGCTGGGTAGTCTGGTCATCCAGGTTTCCCCAGGGCTAAATTGTTATCTGATACCAGTCATGGTATTCCATTGCTTCAGCATTGAGATCTACTTTCTTTTATTAAGTGTATTTCATTTTAAGCAAATATAGCTTTAAAGCTCTATCTAGTTGGATATCACCAAGATTTTTTGTTTTTTGTTTTTTCTTTTCCTTATCTTTTCTCCAGGCTCCTTGTCAGTGCCTCTCAGGATGGAAAACTCATCATCTGGGACAGCTATACCACAAACAAGGTAGGCAATGCAAGATTCTACTCTGGAACAGTAACAGTCTGTTCATGAGGTAATGACAACCCCTATGGGGGATGGAAGAGCTTGTGTTGCTGGCTCCTTGAGCTTGGCACACAGTTGTGCTGTGCTTTCTGTCTTGGCATGTAGATAAGAGCTGAGTGCTTCCTTGTCCTTGTACAAGACTCCAGTCTTAGTTTGACTGGGAACTTTTCTAATTTATTTCTAGAATACTGAAATGTAGATTCCATTTAGTTAGTTTGTTTTAACAAGAGATATTCTAAAATGCACTGTATTTTAATGTTCAGTCGAGGACTGGAAATGTAGCTCAGTGTTAGAGTACTTTTCTACTGGATATAATTCCCTGGATTTGATTCCCAGAACCACAAAAGATAAAAAATGTAACCCAGCAGATTGGTAAAAGTAGTCTGTAATTCTAGTCACTCAGGAGGCTAAGGCAGGAGGATCGAATAAACCCACAAGGTCAAACCTACCATAACAAGATATGGGAAGGGAGGAAAAAGAGAAGACAGAAATACTAGGTAGATGGGGTTGGGGGTTTAGCTCAGTGGTAGAGCGCTTGCCTAGCAAGCACAAGGCCCTGGGTTTGGTCCTCAGCTCTGGGGGGTGGGGGTGGGGGAGACAAAATAACAAAGAGACCAAAAAAAAATAAAAAAAGAAATACTAGGTAGAATGTTTGCCCGATAGGTCCAAGTCTCTGAATTAAATTTTCAGTTCTCTTATATTGAAATAAATTACACTGGGTATGGTGGTACATGCTCATAATCTTGTCATTTGAGAAATGGAAATAGGAGCCTCATGCATTAAAGATTATGCTTACACATATAATAAAGTTGAAACCAGTCTGAACTACATGAGACCTTGCCTCAAAAAATAAAAAACAATAGAATCCACTTAAATTCTGAGTGGGTGTGGTGGCCAGTCTATAATTCTAGCATTTGGAAGCCAGAGACAAGGAATCCCCAAAGCAATCTGGCTAGCTAGACTAGTCATATAGATGAGCTCTAGTTAGAACTGAGAAACATTGTCTCAATAAGGTGGAAAGTGGCCAAGGAAGGTTCCCAGCATCAACCTCAGGCCTCTATGTCCACTTTCTCTGGCATATGTGTGTGCACAAACACACACATACACTTAAAAACAGTAAGGGGAGCCAGGCGTGGTGTTACACACCTTTAATCTTAGAAGTTGGGAGGCAGAGTTATGTAGATCTCTGTGAGTTAGGGGCCAGCCTGTTCTATAAGTGAGTTCCAGGATAGCCAGAGCTGTGACACCAAGAAACCCTGTCTATAAAAACAAAAAGGTCCAGGGCTGTTCAGTCATTCACTGTCTGACTTTCCAGAAGGTCTTGAGTTTTATTCCTAGCACCTACATGGTGGTTTGCAACCATCTGTATGTCCAGTTAAGGGGAATCCAGTGCCCTGTACTGTACTCAAGTGATAAACATTTCATCAATTGGTCCTACAGATGACGTAAAATTAAGTAAAGCCTCAAAACAAATTTTAATGCTGTCATCAGGTAAGGTTAAAAAAAAATTAAGACAGATGTGTTTTCCCTCAAAATTAGTAGGTACATGTAAAAGATTGCAGAAATTTTAACTGCTGTATCTGACCAGCAAGATTAACTATGTTACCAATGTACAGTTAGGTTATTGCATGTATGTGTCACAGAGAAAATGAATGTGAATCAGTTGCTGTTTCCTAAGCTGACTTTATATTACAATTTTATCTTCCTGCCTCAGCTTCTTTATTGCTGTGATTAGCATGAACTACCATGCCTAGCTGTTTTTTATGTGTTTGTTTTGTTTTTCTTTTTAAAGCTCATAGCCATGATAAATTAAAGGGAAAAATAAATCTTGAAAATCATCTTAACATCACCCATATAAAAATACAAATATAATTTGTGTTTTCTTTGAGATTGTTTCTCATTATGTATAGCTCAAAATGTTCTCAAACTGCCTCAAACTTGTCCTCAGGGCTGGTGATATACACCCTAGTGGACAAGATTTTTTAGTTCAATTCTCAGAACCAAAAAAGACAGACAACAAAAAAACCCTCTTGTTCTTTCTCTCTTAGCCTTCCAACTCCTAGAGTCACTGACATATGCCATCACACCTATCTACTAGTTAGTTAGTTAGTTAGTTTTTGTTTGTTTGTTTTGAGGCAGTTTTACTATGTAGCCCTGGCTGGCCTCAAATTCAGAGATCCACCTACCTTTGCCTCCTGAGTGCTGGGGCTACAACACATACTATATACCCGGCTGTAGTCATATTTTCTTGAACTTAATAGTGTTGCCTGTCTGTATTCTTGTTATTTAGGTTCATGCCATCCCTCTGCGCTCCTCTTGGGTCATGACCTGTGCATATGCTCCTTCTGGGAATTATGTGGCCTGTGGTGGCCTTGATAACATCTGCTCCATTTACAATCTGAAAACTCGTGAAGGGAATGTGCGTGTGAGTCGTGAGCTGGCAGGACATACAGGTACATATCTCATGTTTCAATAATGTAAGCTGCTTACTGTTCTTTTGGTCTGTTGATTATTGGTTCAAGTAAAAGTTAAGATAATGGCCAGAAATTTTCTGAAAGTGAAGCCAAATCAGGGCCAATATGCCTTCACCTTTAAGAGACCTGTAAACTGTTTTATTTTGTTTTGTTTTTTGTTTTTTTAGGCCAGTTTTTTAATTCCCAGCTACTTTATTCTCTTTAGCAGTTAGCAGCCACTATTCTTGTTTATCAACACATTGGTGTTTCAGTACTATTTTTAAACTGCCTTCCATCTTCAGACCTTAATACTGGAATTCTCCTAATATAAGCATATGTTCTCCTAATATAAGCATGTGTTCATGTGCACAACCATATGTTTGTGCTCACTGACCAGTGCTTTTTTAGAAGCAGAAGAGAGTCTGTGGTCCATTCACCTTTTGAATGTAGCCAGCATTAAAATGTTGGGTGTATATTGTTTTGTTGGGAATTGATACATCATTTAGGACACCTTGCATTTCCAAAAGAAGAAAGTCCCATCATAGTATTTTCTGTCTATCCTGTCCCTCAGTGACAGGTAAAACACTCAGGATTATCTTTGCATGCAAACAAAGGATTGTTCCTAATTAACTGTCGTTTTAACCCTTAGGGTCAGTTTTAACCCTTAGGGTCAGGTAGGAGTACATCCTTTGTGCTTCTTAAGTTACATTACCAGTGTTTATTACTACTTCAGGAATGTGTGCTTCTTAATAGTCTGGCTTTAGCTGGAAGTATAAGTCACTGGTTTTAAATCTCTTCTTTCTCAAATATAAGAACTTAAAAGTGGAAAAATTCATACAGGCATGGCTTCCGTAAATTTTGATTAGTAGTACTTAAATTACTGTTCTAGGGGCTAGAGAGTATTTCGTAAAGAGTATTTGTCTAGCACACACAAAGTCCTAGGTCTATCACAGCACCATAAAACTGGACATAATGATATATTTTTGTAATCCCATCACGTATGAAATGTAGGTAGGAGGATCGAGAGTTCCGGGCTGGAGTGATGGCTAAAATTTCTTATTTAGAGAGTTGGAGAGATGGTTAAAAACACTGGCTGCTCTTCCAGATGGCCTGAATTCAGTTCCTAGCACCTGTGTGTGCTTTACAATATCTATATATAATTCTAGTCCCAGGGAATCTCAAGCCTTCTTTCTAGCCTCTGTGAATACCAGACATGCATGTGGTATGCAGACCTACTGGCTGTCCTGGTAAAGGTTTTATTGTGGTGATGTGACACCATGACCACAGCAACTCTTAGAAAGGAAAACATTAAGCTGGGCAGTGGTGGCACACATGTTTAATCCCAGTACTTAGGAGGCAAAAGCAGGCAGATTTCTGAGTTCAAGGCCAGCCTAGTCCACAGAGTGAGTTCCAGGATAGCCAGGGCTATACAGAGAAACCCTTTCTCAACCCCTCACCCACCCGAGAAGAAAGAAGGAAAGAAAAGAAAAGAAAAGGAAAGAAAGAAAGAAAAACATTTAATTGAGGCTAGCATTATTGTCATGGTAGGAAGCATGGCAGCATGCAGACAGACACGGTGCTGGAAGGTAGAGCTGAGTTCTATATTTGGATTCACAGATTGCAGGAGAGAGTGACATTGGGCCTGGCTTGAGCATCTGAAACATCAAATTCCACCCACACTGACCCACTTCCTCCAACAAACCCATACCTGCTTCAACAAGGAGGTATTCCT
Organism: Mastomys coucha; assembly: GCF_008632895.1. NCBI lineage: Eukaryota > Metazoa > Chordata > Mammalia > Rodentia > Muridae > Mastomys > Mastomys coucha. Next base: position 114,948,489 of record NW_022196900.1, read on the forward strand.
AATAGTACCACTCCCTATGGGCCTATGGGAGCCATTTTCATTCAACCCACCACACAAGCAGAACATTCATATACATTAAAAAAAATTTTAGAGCCGGGTGGTGGTGGCACATGCCTTTAATCCCAGCACTTGGGAAGCAGAGGCAGAGGCAGAGGCAGGCAGATTTCTGAGTTTGAGGACAGCCTGGTCTACAGAGTGAGTTCCAGGACAGCCAGTGCTACACAGAGAAACCCTGTCTCAAAAAAAAACCAAAAAAAAAAAAAAATTTTTTTTTTTTTAAGAGAAATATTTAACTTACTAGTTTTTAGCTAGTTCTAAATTTGAGCTGGTGGTCTACAAAGATGTCATGCTATAAGAAACAAACTGCATTATCTAGTTGTTGGGCATAGTGTGTCTATATTTCCATCAGAAAAAAATTTTTGGCATACCAGAATCTACATTCGTATATTTGAGGTGCTGCATGTACATTTATTGCTGTTGTATCTTCATGAATAATTGGTTGTTTTATCATGACTTAGTACCCCCTCACAGATAGTACTCTACTGTGAATCTATTTCTTCTGGGGTTTTTAGCCAGTTCAGCCTCATGCTCACTGTCTGTATGACATTTTTTCTTATTGATTGTTTTCCTAATAAGTTTTTTAATACACTATCAGCATAGAGTTAAGTCTTACTTTAATTCTGTTTAAAGTTTCTGCCTTTAGGAACTGGGAATATAGAGTGCTTACCTACCATGAATGAAGCCTTAGGTTTAATCTTCAGCCCAGCATAAAACCAGGTCTGATGGTATAGTCCTATAATTCAAGCACTTAGATAGATGGAAGCTCGAAGTTGAGTGTATGTAGTGAGTTTGTAACTGTCTGAACTACATGAGAGGCTGTTTTTAAAAATAAAGTAGTTGGGGCAAGCCCTCTACCTTGTAAATACAGGTAAGTTCATATTTTATATATAATTTCTCCTTGACTTATGATGAGATTATATCCAGAAATCTCTTTAAAGTTTAAAATATCAGGCATTGAATTATGTCAACTATGTCTAGGCTGCCATCCCTCCTCTTCCTCATTTTGACCAGACTGGCCTGAAATCTGCCTGCCTCTGCCTTGTGGGTGCTCGGACTAAAAGTGTGTGCTGCTACAATGGGTGTATACATCCTTTGTAGCCTAGGACACTGGAGGCTGCTGTGTTATATTCTTACAGTCCTGACCGAGAGCTTCAGTTTATTGCTGACAGCCAGCACCATGGGAAGATCATACCACTCACTCACTGATAGGTTGAAAGAATTGCATTTAAAATTTCAAGTTCATGTGCATCAAATGCTGCTTTTTATTGATGTACAATAGAAAAATCCTAAGTGGTGTTCTGGATGTGGTTGGAATTTGTTCTGTACTTAGGGTAGTTCTCTCTCCCTCTGCTTTCTTTTTCTCCTGTTTCTTTTCTTCTTTTGTGTTACTCTGTTTATAGCTCAAACTTGCTCCAGCCTTTGCATTCTTTTCCCTTTGCCTCCCCAGTGCTGTAATTACAAGTGTGCACCACCATGCCTATTTTCAACATTTTGTTTGAAGAGTTATATAGTCTCATATGCACTTAGACAACATTATCATTTCCAGTGCTGTGTACTCCTTCCTGGGGGTGTCTCTTTTTCTGGTGTCCTGTATGCTAAAAAGCTACTCCCTCATAATACCTACAGTTGTACATTATGCCAGTCCCTTTATATACTGTTTTTCTTGTATATCTAAATGCTTGTTCAGTGAAATTTAATTTACAAATTAGATAAAAGATTAACATTAAGCAGTAAGGTAGTGCAATAACTTAATGAATGCTATTTGAGAATTAAGATTTTTTTTTTTTTTTTTTTTGGGACTCATGGCACTGAGGGATTTTTTTTTTCTTTAAAGAATTTTTTTTTTTTTCTGGAATTTGCTAGGTTTCCATGAGTTGACTGATACCAGATGAGGTTACAGTGGTTAGAGTAGGCTGCTGGTAAGAAGTCTTAATTTTTTGAAAAGGTCTATTTGGCATTTGTTCTATAGTAGTAGTTGTTGTTGTTGTTGTTCTTCTTCTTCTTTTTCTTGTTGTTGTTGTTGTTGTTGTTAGGGTTTCTCTGTGTAGCCCTGGTTGTCCTGGAACTGGCCTCAAACTCACAGAGATCCATCTGTCTTTGTGTGTGATTAAGAGGGCAACTTGTGGGAAGTTGACTTTTCTCTTCCACCATGTAGGTCCTGCAAATTGTAATCAAAATGGCAGCAAGCACCTATACACATGACCCCATCTTGCTGGCCCTTGACTTTTATTCCTGAAGGATAGTTTTGATGGACATAGAGAATTTTGAGTTGATGTCACCTTAATGTGTATGAGTATTTTCCTTGTACAAATATTGGTGCACCACATGTATGACTGATGCCAGCGAAGCCAGAGCAAGGGTGCTGGGTTTCTCCTGGAACTTGAGTTAAGATAGTTATGACCCATTGTGTTGGTGCAATGAATTGAACCTGAGTCTTCTAGAAAAGAAGCCGCTGTTCTTAGCCATCTTCTCAGTCTTCACAATTTAAAAACATAACACATTAAGGGTGTATCTTTGATTTTAGCAGTTTGATGGTGATATTCCTAGATGTGTGACTTTCTTTATATTCTTCTTGTGTTTGGCATTTGGAACTCACTAAAATTTATCTTTTGCTAAATCGGTAAGAGTGAGCTATATCTTCCAGTGCCCTGGTTTCTATGGTTTTGGGGGTGAGCTGCTTCAGTTTCCACTTCCTCACATGCTTTGTTTCTATTCAAGTACATTCAGTGATTTTGTGGTCAATAGACAACAACTTTCCTTCCTATTAGACTATCAAATGACCAGTATTTGAGGAAAGCTCACCTGAGAATAGATGCAAGAATACAAATTGTGTTGGTGAGGTATGGAAGAGTGGTCACATAAGCTTTTGTGTCAAATGGTCTCTTCAGATTCAGAAGATTTCTAAAATAAAAACACAGAAATTCTTCTGTGTTTTTACTTTAAAATATCTCCTCTACAAGCACCGAAGTTTTCTGTCTTCTTATTTATAAGCAAGATTATTTTTCATGTTTCTGAATATAATTACAAGAGCTAAATGTAAAATGTCAGCTAATTGTATCATCTGATCTTGAGGTATGTCTTTGTGGTCCTTTCCTCTTGAGTATAGATCACAGTTTGCCATTTCTTAGTGCTCTTGCAGCCTTGGCAATATAATTGTCATAGCATCTGTAGGTTCATTATGTTCCTTTCAAATGTCTGTTTAGTTTCATCAGGTTAAGAAACACATACACAGCAGCAAAACTCTTACCTTTCCTTCTGTCACTTTTGCTGTCTGTGGGTATGTTTACTGCCTATGTGGTTTTGCTGTTAATTGTTAAAGTACCTGGCTGTGTAAGTTAGGACTTCTTGGAGGCTGCTTTAGCACTTCTCAGGGATGTTCCAGCAGACTGTCTGATCATCCCACTGGGTAAAGACAAGACCATTGAAATCAATTGAGGAACTGGCTTTTGGTACTCGATTCTATGTCCTATTGCTACTTAGGTAGGAGCTTCCTATGTAAGAGTATGCTCTCCAGGCTCAAAACTTAATAGAATGTGTAGGCTATCTTATAGGATAAGGAAACCCTAGAAATGGATATAATGGGTTCACAATAACAGTATTCATTATTATTTATATTAATATTTATTATATATTTTTTTTAATTGAAAATAATTAGCCAGGGGCTGGCGAGATGGTTCAGCGAGTAAGAACACTGATTGCTCTTCCAAAGGTCCTGAGTTCGGATCCCAGCAACCACAATGATGGTTCACGGCCATCTGTACAGCTACAGTGTACTCACACACATAAAATAAATAAAATAAATCTTTAAAAAAAAAAATAATTAGCCAGGTGGCATACTCCTTTAGTTCAGCACTCAGGAGGTAGAAGCACGGGAATCTTTGACTTCAAGGCCAGCCTCTTGTATATACTGAGTACCATCCAGAACAGCCAGGACTACAAAGAGAAACACTGTAATAAACAAACAAATAAGGCATGCACATATATACATGAATGAATGTGTATGTATATATGTATGTGTATATATATTTGGAAAATGAGTCTGTTGCCTAGATACACCCCCAAACCCCCTGGCTGTCCTGGAACTCACTCTGTAGACTAGACTGGCCTCGAACTCAGAAATCTGCCTGCTTCTGCCTCCCAAGTGCTGGGATTAAAGGCATGCGCCACCACTGCCCGGCCCTCCTAGATACTATTTTTAAGGAGACTGGAACTTAGGCACAGATTAGTCTCAGTGCTAATCCCTAGGGACTGATGAAAAGAAGAGTGGAAGGCTGGGCTCAGACTTGCCGTTATGAGACCTTGAGTGTTTTCATCCAGAGGGCCATGATTTGCTCTTCTGATGAAGCCTGGCATTGCCATTCAGTATTGTGACCTGGTAGAGTGAGTGACTAGAACATTTCCTTTGTATAATTTTTTTCATCTAATGATGTTTTACATATTTATGAACACAGTGGATTGTCTTTGTTTTTTGGTGGTTTGTTGGTTTGGGTTTTTTGTTTGTTTGTTTTTTTTTTTTTTCCTTCCCTCCCTCTGAAGAGTACTGGTGACCTTGGATATAGAAGAGAAGATTCTGTCTGCCTGTGAAATCTGCTCTGAAACGCAGAATTGGTCAATTAATAACTTATTTCTGTTACTATCATCTTGGTGTCCCACTCCCATTGGCTTGTCAAAGCCACAGACTAAAGCAAAGCCCAGGAGCCCTCAGCATCCCTCCATGTCACTCCAGCAGAAAGGAAATGCTATTTTCAGGCCTAACCACTCTAGCAATTGCAGCAAGTATCTGTGCACAGAATCCATACATATCTGGAAAGTTCTCAGTGTCCTGCCTTGTTGTATAATTTTATGTAACCATTTATAATTTGTCCCTTTGCTTGGCAGATTTTACTCCACTCTAGAGAAACTAGATGACTTTCAGATATCAGCCTGTTTCACTTTTCAGTGACTCGTTTTCTTCTCTCTCAAAATTTTTATTATATTTTGAGACAGTGTCACTGTCCCCTGTTCCATCCACAGCTTCTAAAAATCTTTCCAATGGATGTCAGCAGGAATATAGCTTTTCCATGCATACTCCATATCAAAGCTTTTGAGAAAGCAAGCCCATTCACCCATATTTTTGGAGCCTTCCCCCTGGATATTTTCAGTGTGCTTGCTGTTCTGTCATTCTTTCCTTTTCCTCTAGTTGGCCTGTAGCCCTTTATTCTATTATTGTCTTCTCTTCTCATTGGTTCTGAGTTCCTTTGTGTCCAGCTGCCCTACTCAGTAAGTAAATGAGCAAACAAATGAGGATAAAAGGGAGGGGAAAGACATAGGTAAGGTGGAAGAATGAGGTGTTCCCTAGGCATAGCTCACTGCTGTGTGCTGTGCAGGTGTGGGGTCTGTCTGAAGCATTATCCCATTGAGTCTACCTAGCTATAGTTTCACCCATCCTGTGACAGAAGCTCTGGGTATTTTTATTATCATGGTTTTCATAGTGAGAGGATCCCAGGATTGATATTTGCTAGACTCGGTTATTTATTTGGGCCTGCTCTTTTTCAGGTTATCTGTCCTGTTGCCGGTTCCTGGATGACAATCAGATAGTTACCAGTTCTGGAGACACCACATGGTGAGTACTGGACAAGAGAGAGAGAGAGGCTTGAGATCTATCTACTGTTCTTGTTAACACTGGTTAGTAGAGTTACTTCCCATTGCAAGATAAATTCTGTCCAGTAGTTAAGACGATTTTGAATTTGATCATAGCCTGGTAATTACAAAACAAAGTACCAATGAGTATCAAAGTATCATTGCACCATCTGTAGATATGCAAAGTTTGATTTTGAACAAAGAACTAAAATGTAGACATTTAAACTACAGTTGTATATCAAGTACCTGTTTTTCTTAATTTTTTTTCTCCATTAATTTTTACTCATGTATGTTGTGTTTTTAGCCCTCTGAGGGTTCTTTTTCACTGTAAAGTCAACTTAGCATATTGTGAGAATGAGTGTAGCTTTCAAACAGCAATTCTGTCAGATTTGTTTATTTTAGAATGTTTGTTTACTAGTAGATGGAGACACATTCAAGTACTTTTTCTCTTTGTTTAATTAAATGACCAGGTAGTTATTTTAAGGGAATAATTTTAGACTTAAGCTGCCCTTGTGGGTTTTTCTGATAATTGGAGGCATTCCTGGGAGGTCAGTAGCAGTATTTTAAAGTTGATTTGGTAGCATGGCTCACAGGCCAGCGAATCCAACAGTGGACTTCTGATGAAAATGTTAAAAAATGTAGTAGTTGTTTAGTTGATAAAACTGGGTATGTCAGCTGGTCTTCTACCTACAATGGGTTTTAAAGCAGTAAAGGAAGGTCTTTACAGTAAAATAGATGGACTTACCAATGCAAGTGAAGGCAAGCAGGCAGACAGCAAATGCATCCTTTTATGTGAGTTGCCACCAGAGGTGTGGCCCAGATTGAGGGCGAGGTTTCCCACTTGAAATGATCTAATCAAGACAATCCTTCAAAAATATGCCTAGCTGCCTGGGCTTTAGTTGATTTCAAATGTGATCAGGTGGACAGTGAAGATTAGTCATTACAGATTTCATGTGTTGACTATTTCCTTAGATGAAATGTGTGAAATTTTTGTGCTCTGTGTTTCTTCCTTCCGGTGCCCCCTCATGCCTAGCAAAGATAGCCAGCATTCATTGTGGTGAACTTAGTTGATTGGATTGGTGTTGCTGGGGGAGACAGGCTGGTGAGGTTGACAAGAATGGGCTGTTGCTGTTGCTTCTGCAGGTTGCAGCAGGAAGTAGCCTGTCATTTCCATAGCCAGCTCCTGCTTTATGTAGTGCTTTTGGTATCATGCCTTCAAGCCACTGTCAAGCAGATGCCCTTGGAAGACTTTGTATATCAATGAAGACCATCTTTGGTTTATGGTCCTGTGGAAGAGGAGTTGAAGCATCAGAGTTGCTCTGAGCCACTTATTTACCTAATATTCCCTCCCTGGTGTCTAGGAAGGTGGGAAACAAGGACATGGAAGGAATAACACAGTGGAACAAGCTCCTTTCTTTCAGGCCTTAGCACTTTTTGCAGTCCCACAAACTGCCCATGATTATCTTGTGTGAAAGAAATAACCTCACATATTCTGCTTTGAAAGGACAATGACTCCTTTACTATAGTGTGAGGTAACCTGGAAACAGCAGGCTCATATGCTCATCCATATAGTTGTTTATTTTCTTTATTTGCTTTTCCTAAACAAAATCTCATTACAGAAGTAAATGTGTCTTCACAGTGGCACAGAAGTCATCTGTGATCCTGGGGTAGTATAGAGGATGTTGTTTTAGGTGATTGGTCCGATGTGTGTACCTGATACCTACTTATCACTTATTCCTGCTCCAGTGCCCTGTGGGACATCGAGACTGGCCAGCAGACAACCACGTTTACTGGACACACTGGAGATGTCATGAGCCTGTCTCTTGCTCCTGACACCAGACTGTTTGTCTCTGGTGCTTGTGATGCTTCAGCCAAGCTCTGGGATGTCCGAGAAGGGATGTGCCGGCAGACCTTTACAGGACACGAGTCTGACATCAATGCCATATGTGTGAGTTTAAATTGTGTCTGCTTTAGATCTTAACCTTTTATTGTTGTTGTTAAAGATTTGGTTTTCTAGGGTCTGGAAAGATAGCGTATTAGTTGCTTTTCTGTTGCTGTGACAAAAACACCACGATCAAAGCAACTTAAAGAGAAAAACATTTAATTGAGGCTTACAGTTTCAGAGGGTGAGTCTGTGACCATCATTGTGAGGAGCCTGGTTGCAAGCAGGCAAGCATGGTGCTAGAGAAGTAGCTGAGAACTTCATCCTGAGATGTAAATAATCACAAGGCAGAGAGTGAGCGAGCGCACACTTGGAATGGCATGGCCTTTAAAAACTTTAGATATCCAACAAGGCCACACTAGGAATCAAGTCTTCAAACATAAGAGCCATGAAAATGGTGTGTGGACCATTCTTAATTACATTCGTGTCTGCCTGTCTGTGTGTCTGTGCATCTGGGTATGTGCATGTGTCAGTTCAGGTGCTCAGAGTCCAGAAAAGGATGTTTGATGCCCTGGAGCTAGAGTTAGGTAGGCTGTTAGGAGATACCTGATATAGATTAGGTGAACCAAACTTGGGTAGTAGTAAATGCTCTTAACTTCTGGCCTTTAACTCCAGTACCATTAAAAAAATTTTTTTTCAAAGTTTGTTTTTAAATTTGTGTTCTTTTGTTTTGTTTTGTTTTTTCTTTGTGTTTATTCTGAGAAAAGGTCTAGTAGTGTAGCCCAAGCTTACTTAGAACTGGAAGTCTTTCCCCAGCACTAAGATTATAGGCAGGCCTTTGCTACCAAACCTGGTTGTCCTTTTCTTTACAAATACAACCAGAGTCACAGAGTCTTTTAGAAGCAGTTGAACCCTGTGCTGTACATATATTTCAGACATTGATTAGGTACCAGCTCAACTTTGTTCCTTTCCTTAAATGACCAGTAATTTGGAGGCTGAATATTGTGCCAGCCAAGGGAATGGCAAATTTAGAACTTACTTTCTTGCTAGCACCTCCTGAAGGTGGCTGGAGTAGGGATTTGCTCCATCCTCCACAAGTCACTCCTGACAGCTAGTGTCCAGGGGATAGAAGCCCTTTAGCAGTGCCTCAATCTCATTGCATTTTCAATACTGAAATCTGCCTTGCTGACAGTGGCAGTCCACGAGTACTATGTCAGTACCCCCCTAGTATATGCCCCATTCACTCTAGGATGGCAACCCTTATTCTTGCTGGAACCTCATCCTGTTTTCCTTTCCATGGCAGCCATGACACTGCATTAACATTGTGTTTTCTTGAACATTTACTTTTTTGTCAGTATATGGCCTAGAACTTGGTATATATAGTTCAGTTTTACCTTGAATTCACTGTGTCCTGATGGCTGTGTACGCCATACCATGCTTCATTACAGACAGATTACTACACTTTTTACCCCCTCCTGTGCTTGTGCCCGAACCACGGGCCTTACACATGCTAGGCAAGTGTTGAATCAGCTAGCCTGTGTCCCAGGCCTCGGTGCTTACATACGTCTTGATTTGTCTTCTCTTTCTAGTTCTTTCCCAATGGCAATGCCTTTGCCACTGGCTCAGACGATGCTACATGCAGGCTGTTTGACCTCCGTGCAGACCAGGAGCTCATGACCTACTCCCATGACAACATTATTTGTGGTATCACATCTGTTTCCTTCTCCAAGAGTGGCCGCCTCCTCCTCGCTGGGTATGATGACTTCAACTGTAATGTCTGGGATGCACTCAAAGCTGACAGAGCAGGTCAGTAGCCACATGGCCTTTCTATGTTCTTGGACATCAACTTGCTTTTGTGTTATCAGCTTAGTTATGTCATAGCTCAGCAGAAGGGACAGTTAAAGGCCACATAATTTGAGCTCTGGCCCTCCTTCAAAGCTCTCCTGTGAAGAGAATGTGGGAGATGATAGTATGCCAGATTCAGTGTTCCAAGTTTGCCCTTTTTTCCTGTGTGTATCCATGGTTAACCTGGAACACTATTAGACCAGATGTCCTTGAATTTAAAACAGTCTTCTGATTCAGCCCTCTGAATACTAGAATTATTGGTGAGTACCATTAATTTTCAGTCTTTCTGATTCATTTCTCTGTAGTCATTTGCCTCCTGACATATTCCACCATGGCTAGCTCCATCTTCAGATTTCTGAGTCTATCTATACAGCTTTGACATCTGATACAGTGCCATGCCCCTTCTTCTGTACAAGGTTGTTGAACAGTGAACAGTGTAATGATTCAATTTAATATGTCAAAATCAAGTGGGTTAAATAAAGCTGGACAAAAGATTAGAACATTTTTGTCTCTAGAGTCTCCCATTGAGCTCAAGCTGACCTTAAGCTTCAAGTTGAAGAGTGTTATTACATCGAACAAATGTGCATTGGAGGATGGAGAGAGAATTATGACCATCGATCTTGTGGGTCCCACTGTGGCTGCTTATATCCTGCCAGACTACTGAATTGAGGACAGTTTTGGTGGTTCACACATTTAATCCCAGATCTCAGACACAGGCATGCCAATCTTTGAGTTCTAGGATAACCAGGGCTACACAGACCCTGTCTCAAAAATAAAAATAAACTTTTCTGCCTTTGATACTGTAGCCCAGGAAGCTGACCCTGAATTGCAGAGAACCTTCCAGCTCTAGGGTTATGTGCTTATTTGCCTAGTCGTACTTATGTGCTTAGTTGCTACATAAGTAGTGACAGGACTAGAAGTAGTTTCTGTGAGAGAAGGAGTGTCTTAGCAGGTGGTGTGCTATGTAAAGATGGCTCCATGATCTTAACTGTAGGCTCTGTGTACCCTGTGGTCAGTTGCTCTTCGGTTACTGTTCAGGCTTTTTGTTTTTTGGGTTTTTGGTTTTTTGGGGTTTTTTTTGTTTTTTGGGTTTTTTTAAGATTTATTTCTTCTATCTGGATAGTAGTGGGGTACACTTTAAATCCCAGCACTTAGGGAAGCACAAGCAGGCAGATCTCTGTGTTCGAGGCCAGCCTGGTTTTCAGAGTGAGTTCCAGTACAGCCAGAGTTACACGGAGAAACCCTGTCTCATGGATGTGGGGATGTGGTGGGTTTATTTATTTTATGAGTATAAGTGTTTTGTCTGCATGTATGTCTGTGCACCTGCAGAGGCTGGAAGGAGGGTGTTGGATTCCCCTGGAACTAGAGTTACAGATGACTGTGAGTCACCATCTGGTTGCTGGGATTTGAACTCTGGACCATTGGAAGAGCAGTCAGTGCTCTTAACCGCTGAGCCATCTCTCCAGCCCTGATTGGTTGCTCTCTCTTTTTTTTTTT
>NW_022196900.1:114959957-114960420 GCF_008632895.1 Mastomys coucha
CAAGAGCACAACTCCCATTAAGAGAAGGATCTCTGTGCTGTAAACTAAAACAAATTGTGCATTTTTTCTGGGACCATTGTCTTTGGTTTATTTTGTTTTGTTTTATTTTTTTGGGTTTTTTTTTTTGTTGTTGTTTTTGTTTTTTGTTTTTTATTTTGGTTTCATTTTTGTTTTGTCTTGGTCAAATTTTAAAAGGAAATACTACAATAAAAATGTTAACCCGAAGGTAACCCTGAGTGTGATTGTGAGACAGACACGCCTTTTCACTAGTTCATTTGCATTTGAATCAGTGATCCTGTTCTGTGGCATTCATGAAAAACAAGTTGAAGACTTTGTTTATCTGGAATTGTTTCTAAATATAAGTCATTTGTAGCAAGACTTTGGAAGCATTCACGTTTCTTAAACATATTCCTTTACGTTCAGTAGTTAAGAGAACCAGAGCCCATGGTGGTCTCTGACTTGT
>NW_022196900.1:114960430-114961075 GCF_008632895.1 Mastomys coucha
GCGTACATCACCATAGCCTGGATTTTGGTTGCTCTCTTAATAGAAGTGGCCATACACCTAAGGCTAATTTCCACTTGGACAAGAACCTTCACCCTTGGTAGTGACCTTCCTTTGACCTCTTTTAAGTGCTTGCTGTACCAAAGTCTTGGAGCGTTGTTCATCCAGACGAGCCTCCTACTATTGCTACAGCATCACATATGTTTGTGGTTATGCTTTTCTTTTGCAGGTGTCTTAGCTGGACACGACAACCGAGTCAGCTGCTTGGGGGTGACTGATGATGGCATGGCTGTGGCAACAGGGTCCTGGGACAGCTTTCTCAAGATCTGGAACTAAGGCCAGGAGGTAATGGAGCAGTCCCATTTTCAGGACATGACATTTTCCTACATGGGTTGTAGATTTACAAAGATATCTTGTTGATCTGGCATTGTAGCAAAACAGAAGTAATGGCCCATAGCTGTGATGCAGACAGCAGTGGGAAGAGCTCAGGTTCTTTTCTTATGCACTGACTCCAGGCTCTGTTCACAGCAGCAGGTGGATGGATGCCATGGCGACTGGAAGACCATTCCAACCTTGAATTGATACAGCGATAGCATATCCTATCCAACCATACTAACGTGGACACCCACACCTCCCCTCAGAACTTCA
>NW_022196900.1:114962461-114984013 GCF_008632895.1 Mastomys coucha
TAGGCCTGGACATGGCAAAGAGAATACAGCGAAGCCCCTTCTCTTCCTACCAAACGACTCTGTAGAGCTCTCTGCACCCTGTACCCTTTTCACCTTTTGTATTTAATTTTAAAGTCAGTGTACTGCAAGGAGGCTGGATGCAAGATAGATCCTATATTAAACTGTACTGTTATTTAAGATGTAATAAAGCAGTTTGACATGAGGGACTCTGGTGTGATGGTTATTTGAGGGTCTGTTTCAGTTTGTGGAGGTAGCTTTGTGCCCCAATTACTGATTCAAGAATTATATAATGTCATGAGAGACCCTTATAAAAGTGTCAGCTCAGCTGAGTGCGGTAGTACACACCTTTAATCACAACACTCAGGAGACATGGCCAGATGGATCTCTGAGGTTAGGACCAGCCTGATCTACTTTGTAAATTTTAGGACTGCCAAGCAATATAGACACTGTCTCAAGCGGGTGTGAGGGATCAGCTCCTGGGAGGTTTCTGGTACATATCTCAGGCCTGCAGAGCCACATGTTTTTCAGGACAAGTGGCCTTTCATCCTCAACATCTGGGCCCTGTCTGTCATCTCCTGTTTTGGCTAGTACCAACCAGCTGCTTTGGCTTCCTCTTCCTCTTTTTCCACTAAAATATCTGAGGACCTGCCCCTCCAAAGACACTTTCCTTTTGACTAAGCAGCATTTCCTTCTTAGTCAGTAAAAGTTACTGTATCTTGAAGGAGTGAGCGTCAACCCCTGAGTTGTTATACTGCTATTCCAGCTTCTGACACCCATTCCACTGCAGTGCCTGGTTATTAGCTTTATGATTTTAAGTAAGTTTTCAGGTTATAAACTATAACTAATCTTCAGGCTCACATCCTCTAAACACTGACAGGGCCAAGCCACATTGTTTGGACAGTGGTAAGAAAACAAATCCATCCAGGGTCAGTGGTGCCCCCTCAGAACGATTCCCCTGATGCCACACAGCGTTGTGTGATTAGCAGGTCAAGCAGATAGGTTTGCCTACTGAGATCCTCCCAGTCTCTGAAACAAATGTGTTCAGCACACACACCCAACAACTTTGCAAGTCTTTACCTACCTCAACTGAAGTCTTTTTGATCTGGAGGGTAAGGCTATGTCCCCAACTCCACCTTCTCTCCTGGAAGCCATGTCTTAACCTGCTTCTACCCTACCTGACTACAAGCAGGCGGGAATGGACTGAGGTCTGTCTGTCTCAGAAGGTGTGTCCTGCTTCTCAACCAACATCCAGGCCACTGCCCACTTGTTTAGCATGCAGTCATTGAAAACATGTCCACTTGAATATGTGGGCAGCATTAATGACCAAAGAGCATTCAAAGAAGGAAGAAAGACCTGTTGCTCAGGCTAACCCATGTATATCCACCATTAAATATCACTCATGCTCTGAAAGCTGAGGTGCCAGAGTGCTCTGCGTGTCGTCACCCAGCCTGCTGCCCATGGTAGGAGTACACCTGTTCAAGTGCACACAGGCAGATAAGAGGCTGCTATATCTTAGACCCACTTTGGTTGTGTCCCCTCATTTGCCTCCAGCATATGGGCTGATACCCTTCCATGACCCCAGGATTCCAATTCTGTTGGCCTGTAGAGGGAGCCACCTCATTTGCCAGATACTATAGGCTGGGATCCTGATAAAAGACCAGAAGAGGGCTGTGCTGGCCTTGGTCCAGCTTGCTCCCTCTACTGTTTCCTTTGGCTCCTACTCTCATACTGCTGTCACTGTGCCTCTTTATTCTCAGTACAACCTGGCACCCCCAGCATTCTGTGAGACCACTCCAACCCCTCACAATCCAAGAGCTGCCAGCATTCTTTCACCTCTGCCTCTTACCGGCTGAGCCACCTCACCAGTGCACCATACCCCCCCCCACACACACACACACACACACACATCTGTTCCTAAGTACCCTAGGCAAGGCTCTACTCTGCTGCACCCAAAAAGTGAGTGCCTGGCACCTGTCTCACTAATTTGGCTGAAGAAGGGAAAAGGTTGCCCCTCACCCACCCCAATAAAGAGACTCTAGCTCCAGATGGTGACATCAGTATTGGTCTTTGCCTATGCCAAGTGCACTTTTGGAGGATGGACAAGATAACTTTGTAAGTATCCTATGACAATCAACTTTCCTCTATAATACACTCTTCTGGTTAGCTGTCACCTTATTTAAGTACTGGGCAGCCTTCACTCAGCAGTTTGTCCCACCCTGGTCACATGAAAACAACTTCCCACTAAGGCAAAACCCGAAGAGGTACAAGGCCCCCCCCCCCATATCTGTGCCTGAGAGCTAACCTGACCAGACACACACACATATATCCTGGGGTGACAACCTGACAAAGCACAGGCTCCTCATTGTTCGTTTCCCTTATCATTTAGCCTTTGAAGAGGAGTAAGTCCAGGTATTGTAGGCCTGAAACAAAGATGTGTATAATTGCCTTGATTTCTTCCTGATACCTCACTCACCCCCTGTGACCTTTGATCTCCTGCCATTTGAAGCCAGCCCAAATTAAACACTCTTAAGAGTCTAGTACCCTCTTGCCATTTCAAGCCATTGACCTGGTTACTGCCATTAGCACAGTGGTGGGAATGAACACTTGGTATCTGAGTCTGCAATCTGGTGGGGCCCTGTAAGACATTGCACAATGTCAGCTTTGTTCCTTCCTCTGAAATGGAGAAGCCACCTACATAGTTCAGGCCTTGGCCCTGCTGTATAAAAAGGGTTTCCCCAGCAACCACTGGATATCTGCTATTTTAAGGCTACACAGGTTACTTGGTGTGTGACCTTGGACAGTAGACCATAGACTGGTTCGGTGCCTTTGCACAAGAATGTGACTACTCCCACTCTGGATGTCTCTCTAGCCCTGGCCATGTGCCTGCCATTTACCACTAGATACCAATCAAGCATTATAATACAATATGAGCCAGGAGCACAGTTACAGAGCCTTTGGTGGGTGTGGCTGGAATTCACTCTGGGGAAGAAGTTAGGCTTACAAAACTCATGAGGAAGTTACAAAATTTAAGAAGTTCCCGCAGATTCCTACATCCTCCTTACCCACAATTTTGTGTCCCCACTGCACTGATGTGTTCTTTTTGGAAGGACAGCACAAATACAGGTCTCAGGAGTTCCCACCAGAGAGCATCCTGACTGCAGCAGGTATGGGGGCTGTGGGGGATGCCTGGAGACTGGGCTATACAGGAAAGGCAATGGCAAGATGCTAAGTCCTGACAAAAGTAGCATAGTGTGAACATCTTAAAACCACAGTGCTGGGAGCCAGGGGACTGCAAAACACCTACTGCTTGCACTATGCACACTGCTGGACCTGATGAATGAACTGGGTGTCCACTAGTTCAGCATACCCCTGGATCAGCTATAAAGTTGTTAGTGGCCTCCCTCCTTCCCTGCTCTTAAAGCTGTGGGTGAGGCACGCTGTTTACACAGTCACTTCTCAACTATCAAGACTTTTTTGTCTTGTTTTGTTTTGTTTTTTGAGACAGGGTTTCTCTGTTGTAACCCTGGCTGTCCTGGAACTCACTCTGTAGACCAGGCTGACCTCGAACTCAGAAGTCCACCTGCCTCTGCCTCCCAAGTGCTGGGATTAAAGGTGTGCGCCACCACTGCCTGGCTTCTTTCTTTATTTTTCCCTTTTTGAGACAGGGTCTCTCACTATGGTACCCCTGGCTGGCCTCGAATTCCTAGAAATCCAGAGCTGTCAGCACTGGGATTAAAGTAGTGAACCACTTTTTCAACCAGCTGTTAGGTTTGTTACTTTCAGGCTCAAGTACTAGAAGCCTTGCCAATTGCCAAAGGGTGTCATGTCAGGTCACTGCTGGTGGGCCTGAGAGCCATATGAGCGCTGTCACCTGAGTTCTGCTACCAGGTGCGTGCGTTGGCCATTAAGAACAACATGAGAACAGGAGCCTGTCGCGAAGCCCATCTTCCCACAAAGCTGGGCCGCGTTGACCACATGGTCCTGGAGTGTGACGTAGGACAGGAATAAATAAATATCAGATCGCGAGGCAAGGAGGCAAATCAAAAGGAAAGAATCTGGTGGTGCTGAGGCAGTCAAAGCCGGGGCCGTCGCCCCTTCTCGGCTACGCTTTTTTTTTTTTTTAATTCCCTCACCCTCTGTCCCCTCTACTCCGCCTCCCTCTTCTGCCCCGACTCCTCCACCCTTTGTCCCCGCCCACTCTACCGATCTTCCCCTCCGCTTCTTAGTCTCCTTAGTTCCGTCCCTTTCCAGCTCTGGGCACCGCCCTTTTGCGACCTGTCCCTCCCCCACTGTCTGCCCCTCCTCCTCCTGGTCTGCCCCACCCCTCCTGTGCGGTCTTTCGCTCCCTTGCCTCCATCCCGTTCCGCTACGCCCTGTTTCAGCTCCTTTGCCGCGACCCTTCGGCTCTACCTTTGCCCCGCCTCCTCCCTCTGCCCCGCCCACCTCCTCTCGGCCCCGCCTCCTTCCTTTGCCTTGCCCCTCCCTCTTCACGTCTCTCTCCCATTGCCTCTGATCCTTGGCCTACAAAGGGTTTTGAAATACCCGAAGTTTGAGAGCACGTCTGTAAAGGTGCGGCTGCGCCGCTTTCCCCACGTGCCTTGGGGCGCATGCGTACGGGCTGCGCTTGCGCACTGACAGCCGCGGAGCAGCGCTGCTTGGTGGTGCCAGCCTCTGGACTGAGCGGCCATGGGTTGGCGGGCGGCTGGGTCGCTGAGAGCCAGGTAGCAGTAGGGCAGCAGGGACCGCTGGCTCGGCCCAGCATGTAGACGTCCACGCGGGCGCACGGCAGCCGACGGTGAGTGCGGGACCTGGGGTCGCCCTCTGCCGGGAGTCACTTGCCGGGACCTGTGGAGACCGGGTCACCGCGCCGACCCTGCCCACCTGCCCGAGGCCAGGTGCTGGTGGCACTGCTGCGCCTCCCTGCGACCGAATGTGGGTTGCGGCCAAGATGACGCGTGGTCTGGGGGAACGAGCCCAGTGGACAGGTCTGAGGATCCGGTCCGGGAATGGGTCTGGGGGACGAGTCAGAGGTTCGGGTCCCAGAAGAAGCCAGGTAGGCCGCCGTTCCGTTCCTGGCCAGTTCAGCGCGCCGCACCGCAGCCGACTCAGCTCCATTGGTCTTCCAATGGAGCCTTAGCAAGCAGGAGAGGCCTTGGCATGTGAAACTTCAGAAGCTAGTGCAAAGTAGTCAATCAAGCGTTTTGTAAAGCAATCGAGGTGTGAAATTCTCCAAAATCCCATCGTAAACTTGGTATCCGGTACTTGTCAGAAACTTCCAAAGTCCTGAAGAGTCTGTAGAGACGTTCCTAGAGGCTGACTTTCTTGATGTCATACTCACAGGCCGCTTGTCTTGGCCTCTGGCAGGTTTCTTAGTTGTGGGAATAGGGCGTGCCCAGCACAATCCCAGGGTCTGACTTTGCTTGGCCAAGATCCGGCGTCTCTTTCCAAGCAATGGATTTTCTCTTGGCTTTGATTCTGAATAGCAGCTTGTTTTTCTTTTTTTGTTTGGGAACATTCTCTGTTTCAGTTCAAAACTTACTCGTTTGGCTTGGCTCTTGAGAATAGTGTTTTTCAAACTTTCATTTATTTCATGTATCACTGTCAGTTTCCACAGGCCGGAAGCTGGCATGCTTGCCTTAGTAATTAAAAGCACGGCACCTTCCCTCTCAACATAGCTCTTCTGAGCCTTTAGTGACCTGTCCTTTGGAGTATACTTGTCCTCAGCAGTGACTTCACTGTGACTTACACTGCCCATCTTGGGCTCTGGAACAGCGACAGGTGTCATTATACAGTCTGATCAGGTAGCTTCATTTGGAGGTGGCATCTCAGAATGCTACTGCATTTTCTCCTTTGTAGACTTATTTATTAAATATTTATCGATAGAACTTCGGTTTTATCCTTTTTTTTTTCTTTTTCGTCTTGTTTGAAGTGCTACAGATCCAGCCCAGCTCCTCACAAAAGGGCTGTCCCACCGATCCACAGTCCATCCCACACCCCTCCTTTTGGGTAGAAGTGGTTAACAGATAAAGCAGCAGTACTTTTTTTTGTTTTGTTTTGTTTTTCGAGACAGGGTTTCTCTGTGTAGCCTTGGCTGTCCTGGAACTCACTCTGCAGACCAGGCTGGCCTCGAACTCAGAAATCCACCTGCCTCTGCCTCCCAAGCGCTGGGATTAAAGGCATGCGCAACCACCGCCCTGCAAAGCAGCAGTCCTTAAATGAATAGTTTAGCTCTCTAGGCTTCACTTGGAGAATGAAGAGAAGCAAGTGGCTTTCTTTTACTTTTTTTTTTTTTTTTAATGGGAGTGAACAGGGACTTGCTACTGCTCGTGTATGGAAGAACTTCCAAGAGTTGGTTTTCTCCTGTCTACTACGTGGGTTCCATGGATCAAACCCAAGACATCAGGCTTGGCAGTGAGTGCTTTTACCTACGACTGAGCCATCTCTCTGATCCTTCCTTTGTTTTTGGACATAACCTCATGTATGCCAAGCTGATTTCTAATTCCCTGTATAGCCAAGGGTGACTCTGAACTTCTTGTCCTGTGCGTACCTCTGCATGTTGGGATTACAGGCATGAACCAACCATATCCAGTTGGGCTCTTTCTTATTTTAATGTGATGTTGGGATGAAGCCCAAGGCTTTGTGTGTGCTAGCACTGGACCAACTGAGTTGGTTTTTTTTAGGCCCCGGTGGTTTTACTCATGTTTATGTAGGGTGGAGGATGGAGTTTCAGACAGTGTTTCTCTGTCCTGGGACTCTGTAGACTAGGCTGCCCTTGAACTCAGAGATCCCCTGCCTCTGCTTCCTGAGTACTGGGATTAAAGACATGTACCACCACCACCAACCGAAGCCCCACTCTTACTTTTTTTTTAAGACTTATTTATTTATTTTGTATATATGAGTACACCATTGCTTTCTTTAGACACACTAGAAGGAGGGTATTAGACCCCATTGCAGATGGTTGTGAGCCACCATGTGGTTACTGGGACTTGAACTCAGGACCTCTGGAAGAGCAATCAGTGCTCTTAACCACTGAGCCATCTCTTCAGCCCCCACTCTTAATTTTTCAAGATCTATTTTATTTTGAATTTATGTGTATACATGTGTGTGTGTGGTTATTATGTGCACATGAGTATGTGTGCCTTGGAGATAGGAAGAGGGTGTCAGATCCCTTAGAGCTGGAGTTACAGATGGTTGAAAGCTGCCTGATGGTTGGGAAGGAAACTCAAGTTTTCCAGGAGCAGCAAGAGCCTTTTAACTGCTGAGGCTTCGCTCCAGCCCCTCAGGTGTTGGAAATGGATTCATTTTCCATCTTCTTTACCTCGGATCTGTCTGTTTTCAGGTGTTGCAGCAAGAGCGAGATCTGTGCAAAGTACTCAGCATTTGGAGGAGGAGCCTTGGGAGGACAAGAGGGTGGGCTGTGATCTCAGGCTCAGCTTTCTAGGACTTATGAGATCTGTTTACAGTTATCTCGTGGCTCTCTTCTGAAGGCAGAGTCACTTTCAACTCCAGGAAACCATCCTTATTGTTTGTGATAGTTGCTTAGCTTATCATTGTCCTCTATTCTGATCCGTGGCGGCTAGCCTCCCAAGAGCACTGCATTGGGAATAAGTTCATGAAAACAAATGTTTGGGTTAAGACAGAGAATGTACCAGCAATGTATGCCAGCGCCACCCACAGTGCAGTGGGAAGAGTGGCAGCACCTGACCACTTAGCCTCCTTCGGGTCTGTGAAGCTATTCCACCACCAGGTGGGTTTTGTGATCTTGTTCCTTAGAAATTTCCAGAAGTTCCAACACACTCCTCTGACCTCTCTGCTAGCTTGTGCATCATTTATTTGTAGAAATGAAGTAGGTATTAGGTAATCACTAACCCTGGACATTGTGGCTCACAGTAGTGATACTAACATGGTCATAAAACAAATGAGCAAGAACTTGAAACTCTTCCAACTTGGTATGAAGTTAAACATTTCCCTGTTGCTTTCACTAATTTTCCTTCTTTTTATTTTTTTCTCTCTTGCCCATTTCTTCCTTCATTCCTTCTATTTTTAAAGACTCAGACTTTTTTAACACAGATTGCAGTCTTACTTCTGTATGCTGAGCTCTTGGGTCACAGGTGGGCACCGGAAATCTGCTTTGCTTTTCATTTACTGCATCTACATATATTTGTTTGAACTTCACTTGGAATTGAACTTGTTTGTATTAAGTTTCTTGTGCTGACTCTCTGTGAGTTCGTGCCTGTCTTTGGTTCCTATTGTACATGAGTTGATTGACATCTTGATGTCTTTCTTGCTACTTTCATAAGTTCTTTTTTTTTTTTTAAAGTATGTGTAAGTAGCTGTCTTCAGACATACCAGAAGAGGGCATCAGATCTCTTTACGAATGGTTGTGACCTACTATGTGGTTGCTAGGATTTGAACTCAGGACCTTTGGAAGAGCAGTCAGTGCTCTTAACAGCTGAGCCATTTCTCTAGCCCCTTTCATAAGTTCTTTAGGCATACTCCATAATGGTGACTCAATGCTTTTTTCCAGGCCAGCCAAGCTACTCAACAACAAAAAATCCCAACAAGTTTCCCTAAGTGTACCCACCCCTACCAGCTGTCTTAGTATCTACTAATCTTGCCTAGCCTTAGCTTCCATTTCACTTTCTAGACCTTGCTTGAATAGTTACCTAGAGAAAGGTTGGAGACAAAAGACTGTAGAATTAAAAAAAAAAAAGGGAAGAGGAATGATGGTTCAGTCCCAACAACCTTTCAATCCCAGGGACCCTCAGGGTAAGAAGAGAGAAGGGATTTGTGAGCTATCCTCTGATGCCACATGCAGATGTAATGCAAGTGAGCATGTGTGCACCAACCCATAAGTAAATAAATGTGTCTGTTTATTTACTTGTTTATGTTTTTTTCACTTTTAAAACTTTTTTTTGGGGGTGGGTATTCAAATCAGGGTCTCTCTGTATAGTCCTGGCTGTCCTAGAACTCAATCTGTAGACCAGGCTGGCCTCAGTTTAGAGAGCCATCTGTTTCTGCTGGGATTAAAGGCTTGATCTCCTGGTTTATATTTTTCATTTTTTCTTTTCTTTTCTTTTTGGTTTTTCGAGACAGGGTTTCTCTGTATAGCCCCCGCTGTCCTGGAACTCAGTAGATCAGGCTGGCCTCAAACTCAGAAATCCATCTGCCTCTGCCTCCCAAGTGCTGGGATTAACGGCATGTGCCATCACTGCCTGACTATTTTTAATTTTTTTGAGACACAGTATCTCTGTGTAGCTCTGGCTGTCCTGGAACTCAGTGAGCACACTAGGCCTGGCTTCTTTTTTTATTCAATTATTTTGTTGTTTCTTTGTTTTAAGACAGGGTTTTTCTGTGTGAGGGTTTTCTGGCTGTCTTTAGTCCAGGCTGGCCTTAAACTCAGAGGTTCATCTGTCTCTGCCTTCCAAGTGCTGGGATTAAAGACCACCACCTGGCTCTGTTTTTATATTTTCAAACAGTTGCACTTTGTAGCCTTGAATGGCCTGCAACTCACTATGTAGACCAGGCTATCCTTGAATACAGAGAACCACCTGCCTCTTCCCCTCAGTACTGGGATTAAAGGCATTCCTCCACACCAAACAACTATAATTTAAAAAAAAAAAGGCTTGGGGCACGATAGATGAGTCATGGTTAATAGCACTTGTTGCTCTTATAGAGGAAATGGGTTTGATTCCCTCTGCACCTATGTGGCAGCTGTAAACTCCAGTTCCAAAGGAGCCAGCACCCTCTTCTGGTCTCTATGGGAACAGCATGCACGTAAAAATAAATCTTAATCTGTTTTTGGTTTTGGTTTCTTATCTAAAGATTTATTTATTTTTTATATATGTGAGTACACTGTCGCTGTCTTCAGACACATCAGAAGAGGGCATCAGATCCCATTATATATGGTTGTGAGCCACCATGTGGTTAACTCATGTGGGAATTGAACTCAGGACCTCTGGAAGAGCAGCCAGTGCTCTTAACCAATGAGCCATCTCTTCAGCCCTTAATCTGTGTTTTTAAAGGCTCCAAGGTTGGATTGGTACCTGAGAGCCTAGGTGGTGGCCACTCTCTCTTACCTTGAGAAACTAGCAGTCCAACCCTAGTGGACACATAATAGGGTGATGTCATGTTCTCTCAATGATCATTCCTCTGCACTTTGATTCTCACCATAGTGTGGGTCTTAGTCTCCTCTCCTGTGAAATGGCACCATAATCCACCCACACAATGTGTTTGCATAGCAGGATAGTCTTGAATCCTGTCTTCTACATGTTCTTTTTATCTCTGTCTCCAGCAAACACAGAGCTAGAGCCTAGGAAACCCAACAGTCCATATCTTCCAGTTGCTTGGACAAAGGCCAAGTGTAGCATGTACCAGGGTCTGTAACCTAATGACCAGGACAAGGCTGTACGTAAGCCTGGCCACATTCTGCTAGTCTCTGTGGGGTCCTTTCTGACCTAACTTGAGAGATGCCTGTGGTACCTGTAATATGTGTGACATGCTGTCATTTCCTACCATGTCAAATGCCAGTGTGGACACTTGCTCCTAGTACAAAGTCTGTATGTGATAACTGACATCTTGAGAAAACAACCACTCTGCCCTGAAATGACCTAACGAGGCACTGTGAGGAAGGTCAGCACCGCACAGAAACCCCACAGGCCTTGGCCAGCATAACCCTTGGACTTTTACCAGGCAGCTACTTTCTAATTTTTAAAGTTACACTTGTTTACTTAGGTATTGTGTATAAGGATGGGGTCAGGGGGCTGGTGAGATGGCTCAGTGGTTAAGAGCACTGACTGCTCTTCTTGAGGTCATGAGTTCAAATCCCAGCAACCACATGGTGGCTCACAACCATCCATAATGAGATCTGACACCCTCTTCTGGTGTGTCTGAAGACAGCTACAGTGTACTTACATATAACAATAAATAAATATTTATAATAAAAAAAAAGTAGTTTGTGAACAACCACCACCAACTACAATTGTTTAAAAAAAAAAAAAAAAAGGATGGGGTCAGATGTATACAACCTGTCTGTGGAAGCCAAAAGGAGTCAGTTCTCTTCTTCCATAGTGTGGGTCCAAGGGCTTGAACTCAGATCCTCACACTTAAATGTCAGTGTCCAGGAGTGGACTGAACTTTTGGAGGCTAAGACTTGGGCATCTGGGAATGGAGAGAGGATGAAGGACTACATAGTGAAGCCTTGTCTCAAAAAAAAAAAAAAATCTGTTAGTATATGCATGTATTTTCATTTTCTTTTTTTTTTTAAGTTTAACTCTTTATTTGATAATTTTTGTTTTGTTTGTTTTTTTTTTTAAAGATTTATTTATTTATTATATGTAAGAACACTGTAGCTGTCTTCAGACATTCCAGAAGAGGGCATCAGATCACATTACGGATGGTTGTAAGCCACCATGTGGTTGTTGGGATTTGAACTCAGGACCTCTGGAAGAGCAGTCGGTGCTCTTAACCACTGAGCCATCTCTCCAGCCATTGTTTGGTTTTTTTAAAGATTTATTTATTTTATGCATATGAGTACACTATTGCTGTCTTCACACACACCAGAAGAGGGCATAAGATCCCATTACAGATGGTCTTGAGCCACCATGTGGTTGCTGGGAATTGAACTCAGGACCTCTGGAAGAACAGTCAGTGCTCTTAACTGCTAAGCCAACTCCCCAGCCCATATTTTCATTTTCTTATCAGTGTTATACAAAAAGTAAAATGAGCATGGCAGCATAGGCCTGTAGTCCTAGTTACTAGGAAGGCAGGGACAAGAGGACAGGAGGATCACAAGGGCAAAGACTGGATTACAGGGTGCAACCCTGTATTTAAAAAAGAAAAAAAGCAAGGCCTTGGTGGCGCTTGCCTTTAGTGCCAGTGCTCTAGAGGCATGCCAGTAGGATCTTGGAGTTCAAGGGCAGCCAGGGCTGCACAGAAAGCCTGATGTGAAAGCCAAAAAAGGAAAAAATAAACACACATAATGGGTTGGGAGTGTAGCTCAGTAGTAAGTACTTATGTAGCAAGTATGAAGCCCTAGGTTTATACCCTAACAACACACACAGGAAAAGATTTTAAAGGCCATCGTGATCTCATACCTCTAAAAGACTGTTTGGGCCTGCACATCTGTAGTGTATTTTGGGTTAATATTTATTTATAAGACAAAACGGTTCAGTTTTCAGTCTATCCATCTACTTACAACTACTTGAAGGTTCTTTATTGAATCACTTCAGCACCTTTATCAAGACCTTTAGGCTAGGCTAGGGTGTGTCTCAGATAGCTGTCTACTCACAGCACACACAGTGGTTAATGTTTTTTCTGGATCCTCTGTTCTGTTGCTTGATCCTGGAATTGAGCAGTGTGCCTTGTGCTAGGTAAGCACACCACTACTGGGCTATATACTTTGAGACAGAGTTTTGTTAAGTGACCAAGGCAAGCCTTGAACCTGTCATTGTCCTACCTCTGCCTCTCAAATAGCTAGGATTGCAGGCCTATGCCACCAGCTCCAGATGTTTTGTTTCTTTGCTACATAGACCTAGCTGGCCTCAGATTTTCAATGGCTGTCTCCTGCTTCTGCCTCTGCCTCTCAATCCTTATTCTGATTTATTGGATTTCAGTAGGTGGGACACAGAAATTGTCGTTTAACAAAATAGATAAATAAATAAATAGATAAATAAAGTGATTGTAAAATGTAGCCAGAGTAAGAACCACATCTATTCTCTCACCTTTGACCTTATCATGGACTCCATAGGCTGGTCTAAGGTCACAGGTCTTAGTTGTCTGGGCTACTGTAACAGCATCACAGACTGGGTAGTTCAAAGTAGTTGCATGTTCTCACAGTCCTGGAGGCTGGAGTCCCCCTCAGTGTGGAGAACTCTTCCCCAGCACTCCTGTGCTGCTCCTGGTGGGCAGGCCTAAAGTGGAGGAAGATCTCTGATACCTCTTTAAAAGGCACTAATGAACCAGGGAGTGGGCAGAACCAACCTCGGCTACAAAGCAAGTTCCAGGACAGCCAGGGCTACCCAGAGAAAACCTGCATGTTGAGGGGAGGCACTAGTGAACATTAAGGCCCCACCCTGTGATTCATTTCCTCAGAAGCCCTTCTCCAAATACAGTCACAGTGGTAATTAAGGGTTCATGATAACTTCAAGCATGTCACTGGGCCTGGTGGTGCAGGCCTGTTATCCAAGCTACCTCACAGGCTGACGCAGGAAGATCACAAGTTCAAGGTGCTGTGTAGGTAACAGAGATTGTCTCAATAAACTAAATCAGCTGTGGTGTGGGTATAGCTCACAGGTGGAGAGGGTCCCTGCTGGTGTGCACTAATCCCTCATGAAGAGGTGAGAATGAAAACCTGGGGCGGATTGACTTGTCGACCTGGATCAGACTCCAGGGAGTGTAACAACAGGCAGGTTATTCCCTGATATTATTATTATTATTATTTTGTCTTGTTTTGTTATTCAAGACAAGGTTTCTTTGTATAGCCCTGGCTATTCTGGAACTCACTCTGTAGACCAGGCTGGCCTCAAACTCAGAAATCCACCTGTCTCTGCCTCCCAAGTGCTGATGCTATTTAAACTCAGTATAATTTGGAAAAAGTTTCCTGGTGTAATACAATCCCGGGTGCAAAAGGTACAAAAGGAAGTGTAATGACATCGCAACTCAACTCAGGGTAGTGTCATTTCTTCAAAGAACATGGGTTCTAGAGGTGTACTGCCTGTTCTGGCTTCAGGGCCTAAGTCTGGTCTCAGCCGTGTAATAGTGGAGAGGTCATTTGGACCATTAGCCACTTCTGGTCCTGGTTGTAGGAGTTTGATATGTCCCAACTGATAATGCAGATCACCAGTTGTTAATCACGTCCAATTCTCAGCTTTCTGGTGGAAGAACAGGTTTTTCATCTTTCCCATTGTGTGTTTAACACTCCTGGTTTCTCTGGAGACCTGTGGGTGCAAAGACCTTTGTGCTGTGCCCCCAGCAGTAGGGTACCTGGTCCAATGGGGGTTCAGTCCCCATTACTGCTGGGGGAGGGGAGCATTTAGACTACAACACTAAGTCATCTGGGATTTACACTAACTTCCTTTTTTTTTTTTTTCCCAAGTCAGGGTTTCTTTGTGTAGACCAGGCTGTTCTCTAACTCAGAGATCCTCCTACCTCTGCCTTCCTGTTGCTGGATTAAAGGTGCATGCCACCAGGCCCAGCTGCTGCTCTTCTACAATGGAAAAAGGTTTGTTTTTTGACACTGTGTGTTTTTTATTTACTGTGCAGTGATTTCCTTATTAAGAATGGGTTATGGGCCGGGCCGTGGTGGCACACACCTTTAATCCCAGCACTTGGGAGGCAGAGGCAGGCGGATTTCTGAGTTCGAGGCCAGCCTGGTCTACAGAGTGAGATCCAGGACAGCCAGGGATACACAGAGAAACCCTGTCTCGAAAAACCAAAAAAAACAAAACAAAACAAAACAAAAAAAAAAAAAAAATGGGTTATGGGCTGGAGAGATGGCTCAGCAGTTAAGAGGGCTGACCGCTCTTCTAAAGGTCCTGAGTTCAATTCTCAGCAACCACATGGTGGCTCACAACTATCTGAATGGGGTCCGATGCCCTCTTCTGGTGTGTCTGAAGTCAGCTACAGTGTACTTATATACATTAAATAAATAAATAAATCTTTAAAAGGGGGGCGGGGTTATGTTGAGTGCCTGCTTGTAGCACACACTCCATCCAGGCCACTAGCTATTGGGGACATTTTTATATCAGTGGTCCTCAGCAGGAAAGTACAGTTCTGCTGCTGGTGGTGGTGGTTATAAGGGTGTGTGTGGGGGGGTGGCTTTTGGTAGTCAGTTCTCTCCTTCCCTGCCTTAGATTCCAAAGACTGAACCCAAGCTTGTCAGCCTTGGTGATGGGCACCATCACTTGCTGAGCTAATCTCACTAGCCTACACACACACACACACACACACACACACACACCCTTTTTTGATTTACCTATTTTGATTTTATGGACATTGGTGTTTTGCCTCTGTGTGTGTCTGTGTAAGGGTGTCAGCTCCCCTGGAACTGGAGTTACATCCAGCTGTGGGTGCTGGGAATTGAACTCTGGTCCTCTGGAAGAGCAGCCAGTGCTGAGTGCTGCTGAGAGATCTCTCCAGCCCTTGTTTTGTGTTTTTGTTTTTGTTGTTTTGTTTTGCCCCGTTGCAGGCTTCCTGAAGTCTGGGGTTGTCATTTACCACAGCAAGGCACTGGGCCTGAAATCATGACCCTGTTTCCTTCCACCAAAATTCTTTCTGAAGGTTTCATTTGTATAGGGTGCACATACATATAGGTAAGACACATACACCTAAAATAAAATAAATCTTTAAAAGCGCATTATTTAAAGTCACCTTGATAAGGTTCTCAGTGCAGCACAGCATAGGGTAAACACCTGTAATCCCAGTACTCGGGAAAATCAGCAGTGTCATCCTCATCAACATAGTGATGTGTGAGGTCAGCTGGGACTACATGAGACCCATCTCAGAAACAACCCTGTCCCCCCATAAAAAGTTATCAGTGTGTCCTAGTTAGCATTAACTTGACACAGCCTAGTCTCAAAGGACTTATCAGGTTGGTCTATGGGTATATAAAGGATTCTCCTGATTATTGGTGTAGAGGAATCAGCCCATTGTGGGTGGCATCATAACTAGGCAGGTGTTCCTAGGTGGTTATCTAAGGAAGCTAGCTGAGCACTAGAGCAAGCCAGTGAGCAGCTTTCCTCCATGGTTTCTACAGGTTCCTGCCATGGCTTCCCTCAGTGATGGACTGTGACCTGGGTGTGGAAGCCAAGTCAGTCTGTGTCTCTCAAGTTGCTTTTGGTCAGTGTCATATCACAGCAACAGGAAAGAAACTAGGGCACAGTTCTTCCAGTCCCTTGACTACAACTAGTTTAGTACAGTTTCTCTGCAGACTCTGCTGCTTTTTGTGTTTCTTCTTTTTCCTCTTTGTTTTTGATTTGTTTTGTTTTTGAGACAGGAAATGTAGCCCTGTCTGAACTAGAATTCTTAGAGCTCTCCTTGTCTCTGCTGGTCCCCTTTGTTTGCTTGTTTGTTTATTTGTTTTTGTTTTTTATGGAGACTGGGTTTCTATTTTGTAGCCCTGGCTGTCCTGGAATTCTCTCTGTAGACCAGGCTGGCCTCAAACTCAAAGATTTGCCTGCTTCTGCCTCCTGCTTTCATGGGTTTTCTCAACATGCCTTGCCTTCTTTGTTGTTTTGTTTTAGAGACAAGAATCTTAACTGAAGCCAGGCTGGCCTGGAGCTGACAGATCTGATTGCCACTGCCTTCCAAGAGAAGGGAATAAAGGCTTGTGCTTCCTCACCTGACTTCTACTGTGATCATTTTATTCTATTTCTCAGCTTTGTTAGTTCACTTCTATTCATCCTTAGAAAATCCAGCTCAGTTTTAGGCAATGAAATGAACTTTGGGTTTACCTGGTTTTACCACCTGGATGTTTCCCACGTGGCTTTCCATGATGACCTTGGGCTTTGGTCTCTAGCTGTTTGGGAGAACTATTCAAACCTCCCAAATGAATAGGCTGTTTTTTCTTTCCCCAATTCCTTTCTCTTTCCCTGATTTTATTGAACCATGGTCAGAACTGTGTATCTTCATTTGGGACCTGAAATTTTCCTTGGAGATTATTACAGTTCAATTCTGATAACTTCCATCAGTACTGGACTGAGCTCACTGGCTTTGTGGGTCCATACATACCCTAGTACATGACCTGCTTTCTTCAACTGTTAGAGATTGAAAAGTATCTTACTATACTGTTGTCCATACCACCAATTTACATTTTGATCTTATTTGTTTGGCTACAAGGGCTGCTTTGAGGTGCTGTGTGCACCTGTCCAGGGACTATTTTGTCTGTCTCGTGATAGAAATGCTAACACTCTGCCTTGGTTGTTTTGTTTTTGTTTTCCAAAGATTTATTTATTATTATACATATGCCTGCTTTCAGGAGCACAAGAGGCAGGCGTCAGATCTCATTACAGGTGGTTGTGAGCCACCATGTTGTTGCTGGAACTTGAACTCAGGACCTTGAAAAGAGCAGTCAGTGCTCTTACCTGCTGAGCCATCTCCCCAGCCCATACTTTTGTTGTTTTGTCCTTACTCTGCATTATCTTTAGAAGGTTCAGAAACACCAGTGAGGGTGAGGTTGTACCTTGGACATAGCTAGAATGTGCTGGGCCCTGGATTCAGTCTCTGAAACTGGAGAAAAATTACAGCAGGAAGCATTCAGAGTTCTTAAATATTTTTTAAGGGTGAAAGTAGCCTATTTTCCAAAACTCTGGAAAATGGAAACCTGGCAAGTTGGTTTTTTGTTTGTTTTTTTTTTTTTCCTGTTGCATGTGACTTTACTTAGGGAGTCTGTTTTCTTTTCACTCAGATATGGACAGCAGTGACAAATGATCCCAACCAAGTCCAGGGGTGAATTTATTGACATTACTTACAGGAAGGAGCCTGGGTGCCTCGGGCAGCTGTACCACCATAGTTTAGCTGACAGAATTGACTGTTTATATACCTTTAGGGAGGAGAGGAGCCTCAGGAATCTTCCCCTCCTTCCACAGGACTTGTCATGAAGGTCTTCTTGTGAGAGCCAGATATCACACCCAACATTTCCCTGGATAGTGAGCGCTGAATGTTATTGCTGCTCTTGTAACTTGCTTTATTTTATCAAATTAAGGCACCAGTGTTTTTCTCATATCAACTATGGAAATGGAACAAGAAAAGATGAACCTGAGTAAGGAGCTGAGTCCTGACTCAGCCTCATACAACTGCTCAGCATGTCATGGGGATGAGACCTGGAGCTACAATCACCCCATCCGGGGCCGGGCCAAGTCTCGGAGCCTGTCAGCCTCACCTGCCCTGGGCAGCACCAAGGAGTTCAGGTAGGACCAGGAGTGCTCCCTTTTCCTCTCATGCTAGGAGGGACATGGTAGGATCCTTACAGAGGACACAGCCTGTATCAGTGTGGATCATCATTGCTTAGTGTGATTTGCCCATAGGGTGGAGCTAGACATTGCCCAAGTGGTGCTGACCTTAGCAGAGGGAAACACTGTCCACGAGACTTGTGCTGGACACTTGTTACCAACTGGCCTATACAAAATACAAGCCACATCATGTTTTCCTTTCTGCCTCAGCACAGAACCACCCAGCCAGAGCCATGCTGAACTGGGGGTAAGCTGATAGGAAAGTAAGGATGTGCTTAGTAAAAGAGGTGCTGGTGGAGAAGAGGCACTGCTGTGACGTAAAAGCCTCCACTCCTTACACGCAGGGCAGTCCCTTGCGCACATTGTGGGCTTCTGCTTTCTTCTGCTGCTGCATAAAGCCTCCAAGGAAGGCCACCTGATAAGAAGCATGGGGTTCCACTGGCATCAGGAGGTACTCTCACTCCTGGGGACAGTAACCATGCTAAGTCTTAGATGAAAGCTTGCCAGAAACTGACACTGGCTCCAGAAGATGGATCACATCTGTGAAATGTGACAGTGGGCTTTCTGGTGAGGAGCCACTTTAAAATCAGGCAGGCAGCCTTTTCCATGAGATAGAGTGACCTCACAGAGCTCCCACTTAGTAGAGGGACAAGGGGCTACTGCAGTTGTATGTAGAAAGCTTTCTCTGTGAGAGATGGCTGCACAGAGGCCAGGTGGCCAGCACCTTTGCCCTGGGCACACAGCTGATCACAGTGTGGCCTCTGTTGCCTATGCCTTCACCACTATGTTTGTGCCTGCCAACTTAGGACATAATTGCCTGCATTTCTGGTTTCTGCGGGGAGGTTGGACCTGTGAGAGTGGCCATAGGTCAGAGCAGCTTCTGCAGCTGGTGGCTAATGTCCTGGAGCAGTGAGCATACAAGCAAGTTTGCCGGTGCAACTATTCTTCAAGGGGGACAGGGGGTACCAGTGCTGACTCTTCTTTTCTACAAGCCCCAAGTTCCCTTCTGAGTTTCTTTAAGTCCCTACACAAGTTGATATTTGTGATGTTCTGTATAACCTTTCAAAGGCTTATGTAAATAACCCAAGCTTAGCAAGAGATTCACACTTGTAATCTTCGCACTTAAAAGAGTGAGGCAGGGGGATCACAAGTTGAAGGCCAGTCTGGGCCATATTGGGAGGCCTATTATAAAAAAGGAAAAAAAAAGGAAAAGCTTTATGTAAAACTCCAGCACTTCTTTAGTTCAGAAAGGACTGTAGCAACCAGACTTCTCTCCAGTTGTCAGAGGGCCAGGCTGGCCAGGTTCCATGACCCTGGACACTGCCTGCTCCTGCAGAGACAGGGCAGTCTTTCATCTGCGTCATCAGCATTGGAAGACTTTGTGGCTTTGGAGACAGGCAGCTGGGAAGCAAGTTTGAAGGCTACTCTACTAACTCAGTGTTGTTCTCTCTGGGCTAAGAGGAGTTAATGAGGCCCCAGAACCCTGAGTGAGTGTCCCAAGATGAACAATCACAGTACTATACTGTCTAGGTCTTGGCCTGCTGCTGGCCCTGGTCAGGGCAGGCTGCAGTGAACCTTTGTTTGGATGCTCAACTGGCTGGGTCACTTTTTAGGAGGAAGGCTGGGTTGCTCAATTGGTAGCTATGTTAGAGACGCATGTGCTCCAGAGCAAATATTTCTGCTAGAACGTTCATCTAGATTATTCAGGGTGGTGCCAGGGTTTGACTCCCGATTATAGCCCACAGACCTGCTGAGAGGTACTGCCTTGGGTCCTGGGCTCCTGAAAGACCAGTGTTTTCCTGGCTCTTACTAGACTTGTGCCTTCTCTGATTTGGGATCAGTGTCCACGGAGCCTGTCCAGGTCAGCTTTCATGGCTCGTTACTGCCATGAGGAACCTGGGCAGTAGTGAGCTCCAGCCCAGCATCTTAGACCAGGGCAGGGTCTGCTGGGCCTGCCACGTGAATGTGTGGATGATGGGGCTACTGTCATTTGGGTTTCTTGGAGTCTGACAGGGCCATGTCTGTTTTGCTTCCTATCCCCTTCTACTTTGACACTAGTCCCCACTATGCTCCACAGGAGGACCCGCTCTCTCCATGGGCCGTGCCCGGTGACAACGTTTGGACCAAAGGCCTGCGTGCTGCAGAACCCACAGACCATCATGTGAGTTTACCAGAATTGTGGGGCAAGGGGTGTTCCCTGGGAGTCTTATGGGGTTGCCCTGTGCAGGATTCTGAGTTGTTTAAAACAAAAGCCAAACAGGTGCTTTCAGAAACCATCTGTGTTCATAGACTCCTAAGTGGAGACTCTTAGCTGTTGGTTTCTCCCATGGCTTCCAGAGGCAGAGGGCAAATTCTGTTTTGGTACATACCTATACTCTGGCACTCGGTTTGAGGCAGGAGGATCTCCAGTATGAACCAGCTTGAGCAGTTAGTAAGATGTCAGCCTAGAGTCAGACCCTGTCTGAAAAGCAAAAACACATAAACCAGGGAGAAAGAGAAAAACAATGGTGAGCTGAAGGCTGTGGCCACATGGGACTGGGTTCCCTGACTGTGCCCATCTGCACAGGTTAAATAGGGACAGTGGGAGTTACTTGGTGTTCTGTTTCTTTCCTTTTTTTAAATATGTATGTGTGTGTGTGTATTTATATATATGAGCACTCTATGTGCATATATACTTGTATGACAGAAGAGAGCATCAGATCCCACTGTAGATGGTTGTAAGCCATTATGTGGTTGCAGGGAGTCGAACTCAGGACCTCTGGATGAGCAGCAGTGCTTTTAACTGCTGAGCCATCTCTCCAGCCCCAGTTTTCTATTTCTAATGATGAGAATCACATTCTAACAGGTATCTCCTTTAATTGTACCAAGTGTAGAAATAGGAATTTTCTTTTTTTTTTTTTTTTGTTTTTTTTTTTTTTTTTTTTTTTTTGTTTTTCAAGACAGGGTTTCTCTCTATAGCCCTGGCTGTCCTTGTAGACCAGGCTGGCCTTGAACTCAGAAATCCACTTGCCTCTGCCTCCCAAGTGCTGGGATTAAAGGCGTGCGCCACCACTGCCCGGCAGAAACTTCTTTGTTTTTTTAACCTAATTTTAGTTGCTTGAAAGATGCTTCTCTTTGTTCGTGTGTATGTTTGAACTGTGGGTTTGCCATGCTAGAGATGGGACCAGGACTTGCCCATGACAGGCATGCACCCTACCACTGGCCTCATCCCATCCTGTGTGCTCCTCACAACCCTGTCCCTGGCCAGGACAATGCCCTGGAATACAAGCTCCCTGAGACCTTAGCAGTTAGTATATCTTACTGGGTTACACCTGATCCTTATCTCTGTCAACCCAAATTCTGGTTAGCATTGGATATTTCCAAAAGAATAAATGTTTTGCCCTGTGTTCTCCACAGTATCTAGCTGTGTTTTGTCATGGGTGAAAAAAAAAATCCCTCAGGTGGGTTAATACTAGTACTTTATAATGGTATCTGGGCACTGGCGGCTCACACCTTTAATCCCAGCCCTCAGGGATTGGGAAGCAGAAGCAGACAGTCTAATCTACAGACTACAGAGTGAGTTTCAGAACAATCCAGTATGTACACAGATAAACCCTGTCTCAAA
>NW_022196900.1:114984090-115008220 GCF_008632895.1 Mastomys coucha
GCCTGGTCTACAGAGTGAGTACCAGGACAGCCAGGGCTACACAGAGAAACCCTGTCTTGAAAAAAAAAGAAAAGAAAAACAAAACAAAAAAAACCCAAAACTCACATGGTAGAAGGAAAGAACAGTCGTACTTTCATGGTCTCCTTGTGACAGACACACACACATTAAAGAAATAACGAAGAAAATGTTCAGAGGGCACAGGAGTGTTTCATTTCTGCACCTTTGGTTTTGTTTTTGTTTGGCTCTTTTTGCCCACATCTAGAGACCGTTGTTTTCTGTGTATCCAGAGTCTGTTCTGAGCTTTCCCTTTTCTTCAAAGTAGATAGTGTGAAAAGGCCAATGTAAATGTGGCTGCCTGGGAGGTATAGACTGACTTGATACGTAAAATGATGAGCCTGAGTGTGTGGATTGGAGACACCTTACTTTTGCTCTTCTCTCTTAGGCAAGTGTAGGTAGGGCTGTGATGTATGATGGGGCTGGGCCAGGCCACATATGCCTGTGCTGTACAACACCTTTTTCTGGTCTGCATTAGAGACCTGACCCAAGGCTATGAATGTATGTGTGACCTTCTAACTAGTGGTTCTCATCCTTCCCTATGCTGTGACCCTTTAATACACTTTTGTTATGGAGACCCCCAACCATAAAATTATTTCATTGCTACTTCATAACTGTAATTTTCCTAGTATTATGAGTTACAGTGTAAATATCTGATGGGCAGGATATCTGATATACAAGCCCCGAAGTGGTCATAACCCTCTGGTTGAAACCCTGCTCTAAGCTTCCTCTTGGAGAGGACTGCATCATTGCTTTTCTGCCACCTGCAGGCCATCCAAGGAACTGCTCTTAAACTTGAAACTTGGCTGCAGGTTTGGTGTAAATCCCAGTAATGATGCTGTTCTTATGCCCCTAGGGATGCAGAGATGCTAGTGTTAGTGTGTTTGAGGGAAATTGTCCACTGCCTATGAGTTCACAGAGCAGAGTTGTGTGTTATTGCTGCTGCTAAAGGGATATCATTAGAAGCAAGGGTTCTTGATATGTTATATACTATCTTATCCATACATCCAGCAATCATAATTGCACCAACACCAAGCAGTCTGCTGATATCCACTGTGTCATTGTTTGTCCCATGTGTGGCCCACCCTAGCTCCCTACTACCAAGAGCTCTAGGCACTCCCCTGTTTTCTACCCCTGGGCAGGTGCCCATATGCTTGCCCACCACCTCCCAGTGTCCTGGTGGTCTCCTGTGTTTGCCAACCACAGCTTCTTGCAGCCCCTTCCTGCACAGCTTAGCATTTCCACTTACTAACCCTCTCCAGCAGCCAGTTTTTGCTAACCCTATTTATTTTATTTTTTTAAAGATTTATTTATTATATGTAAGCATATAATAAATTATTTATTATAGGTAAGTACACTCTAGCTGTCTTCAGACACACCAGACGAGGGCATTGGATCTGTTACAGATGGTTGTGAGCCACCATGTGGTTGCTGGGATTTGAACTCAGGATCTCTGGAAGAGCAGTCAGTGTTCTTAACCACTGAGCCATCTCTCCAGCCCTTTTGCTTGTTTATAATGTGCATGCATGTGTGTGTGTGTGTGAGTGTGTGTGTGTGTGTGTGTGTGTGTGTATGTGTGTAATACATGTATAAGCGTATGTGCCTATATGTGTTTACTTACTCCATGTGTGCAGCTTCCTATGGAGGCAAGAAGATTTTTGGACCCCCTGGAACTGGAGTTGCAGGCAATTGTAACTCCAGATTATAAACCAGACATGGGTATTAGGACTTAAACATGGGACCTCCTCAAGAGCAGCGTACACCCCCCCCTCTTTTTTTTTTTTTTTTTTTTTTTTTTTTTTTTTTTTTTTTTTTTTTGGTTTTACAAAATAAGATTTCTCTGTGTAGTCCTGGCTGTCGTGGAACTCACTTTGTAGAGCAGGCTGGCCTTGAACTCAGAAATCTGCCTGCCTCTGCCTCGCAAGTGCTAGGGGAGTAGTATGCACTCCTAACTGCTGAGCTATCTCTCCAGCCCCACACAGCCAGTTTTACTTAGATATCAGTTATTTAGGCCAGGACACAAAGTGGCCTGCAAGCCATTCTTCGAGGTCAGACAGTCCACGTGAGGGGCTTTAGGACTGTGGGTTAGTGTCTAGCATAGGCATCTTTCTCTGCTCTGCCTAGGACCATTAACTCTAGGCTCTGAGGTAGAGTTCTGTCACTTGTATCTCTGTATTCCTCCATATGTCAGTGTATAGACATATAGCATCTATGTTATAAAAATGAGGGCTTTATACATTTGCCAAGTATCAAGTATTCCCAAAATTGCATGGAGGTCTTACCAGGAACTTTTTTTCCTTACTAGTTTGAGACTTTACTTTGAGGCTATATTTTCCTTATGGGGATATATGAGGATGTCAGTCTCTGTTGTATGGCACAGTGGTCATGCATCCTTGTCTGGCATGGCAGATCACTCAGAGCTGGTTCTGACAGGCCATGAGCCTGTCAGCTCCACATGGCACCTGAATCCCAGACTGCCTGAAATGGTCATCATTCCTCTGTAGATGACACAACAGGAAGTTGAGCTGGTTTCTGGTCACAGGGAGGGCTTGGCCTGCATATAATAATGCTGGTGACACATGCTTCGGGGCTGAAAGAGTCATGGGCTGGGCCAGCCTGAGGCAGCCATAACCCACACATGGGCAGGATAGGCTACTGGGTACAGGGTGTGGGCTTGGAGCTCTAGTGGGGCAGAGGTCTGTGATCCACCCACCTTCTCTGGAACCCAGAGTCTGGCAAGTTCAGGGAGTTATCTCCTTTCACCTGCAGCCCTTTCACCTGCGGGTGGCCTGCGACCGCCTCCCTGTGGGCGGGCCTGCCTTTTCCATGCTCCCAGTTCTCAGTCGTGCCCGGCCTGGGCACTGCCCTGCCAGGCCTGCTAGGCAGGTGGTCCTGGCCCTTCATTAGGAGCAGGGAGCTGAGACTGGCCCCCTTTGCTCTTAATAGTTAACCTTGTGTTTTTTCATTTTTAAACCAGATGATGAGGCAAAAGGGCCATGTAGTGAGAAGGGAGTCTACGTTTTTGTTTATTTGATTTCTTAGTTTAGAGAACACTGCTATAGGACCTTGACAAGTCTTCTACATTTTGCTTTCAGTTTTGAGGATACAAAAATTAAACTCAGTGTAATACACAACTAGGAGTATGGTGGCCAGGCAGGGCTGTGTGTCTGTAATAAGGGAACACCACAATGCTGGGGATATGCCTGCTATCTCCTAGAAGGTGGAGACTGCCTCAGGAGTCCTGAGCACTACAGGCGGGTGGTGAGGCTCAGAGGCAGCGATGAGTGGCCTCTCCTCTCCCAGGAATGCCAGGAACAGGTGAGTGCTTTGACCACTCGTGGCCTCTGCTTTCAGTAGTTTGTGTCATAATTTGAAGGTTGGTTGTGGGTCCTCACAGACTGCTAGAACACATTTTATAATTGGGAAAACTGTGTTGGAAAGGAAAAAAGGTACTTCAGAAATGAAGATTTGCTAGGCTAGGCATGGTACCAGGTCATGCCTTTCCTCTCAGCACTCAGGAGGCAAAGGCAGGTAGATCTCTATGAATTTGAGGCTAGCCTGGTCTATTTAATGAGTTCCAAGCCAGTCAAGGCCACATAATGAGAACCACTTTTAAAAAATAATAATAGTTATTAATTTTAATTATTTTAATTAATACTTATTAATTTAATTAATAAATAAGACTCAGCTAACACCCTCCAGGTACATAAAAGGAAACACATGTTCTGAAGGGTTCTGGGACTAGTAATAGTCCATAGTAGACTACAGGACAGAGTCCTCAAACCAGCTGTTCTAGGTTCTGTGAGGAACAGATGTCCTCTATGGGCTGAAAGATATCCTAGGCTTTCCTCTCTGCTGCTTTAAGCCATCTCTGTCCCCACCATAACACATGTGATCTGGCCCATGAAGGTGATTATGGTACAGTTGGCAAGCAGGGTGCCCAAGAGGGTATGGCCAAAGCCATGTGGACAGTAGCTGGGCAAGGTGGGTCTTCAAGGTCCACTAGCAGCTTAGGACAGTTGCTCTAGAACCATTGTGTTCCTGGTACATGGCTGCAGGCTGACTGACAGCCATCCCTGATGGCAACAATTGCTGACATTGTGCATACAGTTGGCAATGTATTTTTCCTTGTTTCTAGTTTGTGGCTATTTTTATTTTTCCAAATTCCTCAAGGAAAAGACAACTGCTGGTATGAGCTCTTTTCTCTCCCCAAAGGCACATCCAGGACCCTGCAAGTCAACGGTTGACATGGAACAAGTCTCCCAAGAGTGTACTTGTCATCAAAAAGATTCGAGATGCCAGCTTACTGCAGCCCTTCAAGGAGCTCTGCATATACCTCATGGAGGTGAGGCAAGCAGGATCAGGTCTAGGCTTGGGGTGACGCATCCTGTTCTGGCATTGGGAAGGAGACTTGGCCAGGGTGGCAGAACCAAGAACTCAACAGGCCTTAGATGACTGAAGCACTCTAAAACAGACTTACTCAACTGTAGTGCTGGGGCTGGGAGACCTCTGCTGGAGGGGATGCATCTGGCAAGAGCCCTATACTGTGAGGAAGTTGCCCTCCTGACCTCAGACCCTCCAACACATTACCTCCTGAGTCCTGTTGCAGCACTTAACCCTCACCTCAATCCCTTTGATGTTGCTAATAATACATCTCCCCCGTCTGGCTAAGTTTTAAGAAAGAGAGGTTTGGCCAGGCAGTGGTGGCGCACGCCTTTAATCCCAGCACTTGGGAAGGCAGAGGCAGGCGGATTTCTGAGTTCGAGGCCAGCCTGGTCTTCAGAGTGAGTTCCAGGACAGCCAGGACTATACAGAGAAGCCCTCTCTAGAAAAACAACAAAAAAAAAAAAAAAAAAAAAAAAAAAAAAAAAAAAAAGAAAGAAAGAGAGGTTTGTTTTAGCCTGTGATTCTGAAGGTACAAAGCCCAGGTGCCACATCTGATGATAGCTATCTCCCCTGCAGAGCCCCAAGGCATAGGACAGCATTTGTCAAGAGATAGTGTGTTCTCAAACATGGGTGCAAATATCTTCTGGCCTTTCCTTCTTCCCATAAAACCACAAGAATGCAATGGTGTGTGTCTACCCTGATTACTCCTAATCAACCCCCAGAAGTGCCACCTCTGGAAATCAAAGGCTAAAGTTGCACTTCAAAATCCTGTTGCCCTTCAGTATGACTTCAGGAACTCCCTCTAAACTGAGGTTAAAAAGCACCTGTTTGGGAAGAGGCCTGTATGATACCCTGAGTGGCAGAGTTCTTGACTATGAACTGAACAGTATGGAAATGACTAGCTAGCCAAGAAAACATCTTTTTTCACCCCATCCCAAAGTGGAAAAGCTAGTATGACCTGGACTGGACCAGTGAGGGCCCAATGGGCTATGCAGGGGCTCCCATGCATTCTTTGTTTCCAGGAAAACAACATGATCGTGTATGTGGAAAAGAAAGTTCTGGAAGACCCTGCTATAGTGAGTGATGAAAACTTTGGACCAGTGAAGAAGAAGTTCTGCACTTTCCGTGAAGGTGTGCTGACTTGATCCCCCTCAGCTGGCAGAAGCCATTAGCACTCTGCCCTGTTGGTATCTTCACACTTGGGCACTAGGGTTTGTGTGGTAACAGTTCCCACATGCTGTGTTTGTCTTCTAGATTACGACGACATTTCCAACCAGATAGACTTCATCATATGCCTTGGAGGAGATGGCACTTTGCTCTATGCCTCCTCACTTTTCCAGGTAAGGCTATGTTTTAGGGTATTGAGGTATTTTGGGGTACAGTGGAAGTATCCCTTCTCTACAAGCTCCCTTAGTGTTCTTACTCCAAGGCAGCATCTTCACAGAGATCACCTAAGACATCGAAAAACACAGATACTTACATTACAGTGCATAACAATAGCAAAATGCAGTTGTGAAGTAGCACTGGAAATAATGTTATGGTCAGCACAGCATGAGAAATGGGATGAAATGGCTGCAGCATTAGGAAGGTTGAGA
Source organism: Mastomys coucha (assembly GCF_008632895.1). Lineage (NCBI taxonomy): Eukaryota > Metazoa > Chordata > Mammalia > Rodentia > Muridae > Mastomys > Mastomys coucha. The sequence continues at coordinate 114,990,126 of NW_022196900.1, forward strand.
GCCACTGCTCTAAGGAGATGGAGATTTTTTCAGTCCAATTATTAGCGGTAGAGCAAGTTTACAGATAATGCAAGTAACTGGTCTCCTGGGTGAGTAGAGATGAGTGGGCATGCCCTGTCAGTGTGGGGAAACTCCTCCTGAAGAGTGACCACATTACTACAGACCTGGCACTGCAGACGTAGGCTAGAAACCAAAGCCTTGGGCAGGTAAGGGCACCAAGGAGACCTCTGGCCTCACCCTCAGCAAGGTAGGCCCTAACTTGTGGTGTGCTAGAAGAGTGGGCATGGTGCTGCAGGGAGGTGGCCAGTACCCTCTGGTGAGATGCCAGGGCAGAGCCCATCTAGCCGTGTGGAGCTGAGGATGGGGGTAGGTTTGGGGTACTGGCAAGATGTCACCCCTGCTTTGCTGCAGAAGTTTCTGTCCAAGGACTATAGGCAACTTGTACTTTGAACCTTAGTTTTATGCTCAGGCCCACTTGTATTTAGATAGGGCCTAAGCCATCTCCAACTTTCCTCTTTCATCCCCTAGGTCTCTGCCAAGTCTGCTTACCTTCTAGCCTTATGGGCATGGTCACCACAGTCATAGCCTTGTATCTGGTACTGGCCAGATCTTTGCTGTGTGACCAGTTAACTGGTCGGGTCCTGTTGCTTTTGTTTCTTTTTGGCCCTTCCCACCCGTTTCTCATTGCTTTGGGAGATGGCCTGCCTTGCTCTTCTGCCTCTTGCTTGGCTCATGCCTACCCATCCCCAAGAAGTGCAACTATTGACAGTTTGGTGGTTCCTGGGTAGTTTGGCGATGCCACCTGGTCTCCTCACCCACAGGGCAGTGTGCCTCCTGTTATGGCCTTCCACCTTGGATCTCTGGGCTTTCTGACCCCATTCAACTTTGAGAACTTCCAATCCCAAGTGAATCAGGTGATAGAGGGTAAGTTGGAGCATCCTGGATTTTCCAAAACAATTCAGGGTTTTGCTCCTACTTGATGAGATTATTGTTGTTGCTGTGGGTTCATTTTGTTTTTCAATTGTATGGGTATGGGTATTTTGCCTACAAGTATGTCTATGCACTCACTATGTGTATACCTGGTGCCCATGGAGGTGTAGAGTGGGACTGGAGTTACAGGTAGTTGTTACCCAACATATGGGAGCTAGGAATTGAGACTGGGTCTTCTTTAAAAGCAGGCAATGTTCTTTAACCACTAAGTCATGTCTCTGGCTCCTTGGTTATTTTTCTTTTAATAGTTTTTATTTAATGATGCAGTTTCAAGATTTGGGAATTTCTAAATTTCAGATGTTTCAAACATTCCTTACTAAAGTGGGAAGTCCAGCAGCGCATGGGCTGCTCAGGGTGGCTTTAATGAAAGGTACTGATGGTCACTGACTTAGAAAGGGAAGGGTCCCAGCTTCCTTGGAGGTGGCCCCAGCCTCCCTGAGCTAGACCCTACTGACCCCAGGGAATGCTGCTGTTATCCTGAGGAGCCGGCTGAAGGTCAGGGTGGTGAAAGAGCCCAGAGACAAGAAGACAGCCATCCACAACGGCCTCAGTGAAAATGGTCTGGACACAGAGGGTGGAAAACAGGCTATGCAATACCAGGTCTGTGGAAAATTCCCCAGCTGCCTAACTTCAACTTCCGAGGAGGGGACCAGAGTGGGGTGAACTCGGGGCTGGAATCCCTGACACCAGGATGAGAAACTTGTGGTGAGCCTTCAGTACTTCTGATAGCAACACTAGCCATGACCTCGCTCCCTGAGTGCAGTGCCATGGCCTTCCATCTCTTCCAGGTCTTAAATGAAGTGGTGATCGACAGAGGTCCCTCCTCATATCTGTCCAACGTGGATGTCTACCTGGATGGACACCTTATCACCACTGTGCAGGGCGATGGTAAGGCCCATGTTGCAGTTAGGGACCCAAGAACCCCACATGGGCCCAAAATGATGCCTACACCCTGTCCCTGCCAGGAGTGATCGTGTCCACCCCGACGGGCAGCACAGCATATGCAGCTGCAGCCGGGGCCTCCATGGTCCACCCCAACGTGCCGGCCATCATGGTTACACCCATCTGCCCCCACTCGCTGTCATTCCGGCCTATCGTGGTCCCTGCAGGGGTCGAGTTGAAGGTCAGAGCAGTCCCTCTCTGTCTCCTCTGATCTGTGAGTCTTTTGACCCTAGGCTAGCAGAACACAGTTGTCACTACCTTAGCACCTGCCACCTCCAAAGTCTACCTCCCAGCACCCTCACATGTGATCCCCACCTGTTAATGTACCTGGAACCTAAGGCAGAAGGGCCTTGTATCTGTCGATGGTCCTCATTGGGAAGGCATGGAATAAGTGTCTCTGTGTAAGCAAAGACTCCTGATGGGTCTGATTCTCAAAGCCTCTGACCTGATCTCCAGCAGACTTCCAAGTACCCACCATCAGCCTCATTCCCTAACCTCCCTCCATCCCAGGCCACTTAGGCTAGTTAACTAGTTACTAGCGTAAGTTCTAGTGACTATAAGTATGGAAGGTTTCAACTGTTCTTAGAACACCAAAATGAGGCTAAAGCTGTATTGTGCAGGAACCCTGAAGGGCCCAGAGTGCCCTGGGAACACACCCTTCCTGCCTGGAACCCACTTCTATTCCTGTTCCACCTCTTTAGATTATGCTGTCACCAGAAGCCAGGAACACGGCATGGGTGTCTTTCGATGGACGGAAGAGACAGGAAATCCGCCATGGAGACAGGTTTGGAACTGCAAGGCAGGGCATGGGCTGAATCCGTGTCTTCCATCAGGTGGGATTAGTCACTAGTGGGGTAACCTGTTACAAAAGCATGGTCATGTACAGATGCAGTAGGTTTGCAGCAAGGCCCTGTTCCTTGGTTCTTGTTATACACACAAAGACAAGACTGGTCTCAGCCTAGATGTAGGGTGAGTCACCTCCAGCAAGGCTGTGGTCCTGCCTACAACCTGCAGTACCTAAAGGGGAAAGGTCTATGGCCATGAGCCCACCACTACACAGCCCCAGAAAAGCCAGCTGCACCTATACAAGCTCGCCCCTACATCTTCCTGGATGTGTGGGTGTGCTGTTACCCAGCTAAGAGTGGTCTACCCCAAGACCTAGGATGCTGCTTATGTCTTTGTCTAGTTTTCCACCAATCCCTACCCTGCCTCACCCCTGGGAGAAGTTGCCTAGATCCCTTAGAGTCAAAGACCTGGTGTCAGGCCATCAGTGCAGTGATAACAGGGACGAGCCTGTGTCTATGTACCCCTTTTAAGGATCCAAAGTAGCTGCTTGCATTTAGACAAAGTGAGGCCCTGGGAGAGAGCTTTGGCATAGGGAGAACATTTTGTTACTTGGAAAGGCACTTGGCTCCCCTAAACATAACTCTCTTTCCCTTCAAAGCATCAGCATCACCACCTCCTGCTACCCACTGCCCTCTATTTGTGTGTGTGACCCCGTGAGTGACTGGTTCGAGAGCCTTGCCCAGTGTCTGCACTGGAATGTTCGAAAGAAGCAAGCTCACTTTCCAGAAGATGAGGAGGACCAGGATGAGGAGGACAGCTAGACTACATTTCCCAGCTTTCAACCTGATCAGACCCTCAAGCTCTTGGGGGCCTTCCTTCTCTTGCTCTCCTGCTGGCCTTCTGGCTGACCTGGCCTTGACAAACCACATGGCTGTCCAGGCATCTATGTCCTGCCTGCCTTGCTGGGGGAGCTTGGGTCTGCCTTTTGCAGAACAGATCATCTTTTTAATGTTTTTAAACCTCTTTTTCATTTCTAAAAAAGCAAAATGAGAGCCGGGCTGGGTGTCCTACATCTCTCCCATGGGTCCCCGCATCCCCTTGAGATTCCCAGGTCAGGAATTCCCATAAATCAGTCTGTTGAAATTCTGAGGGGGGTCAGAATGAATTGATCTTCCTTTTGATATTGAAATAAATGTCTCAGCCAGAAATCTTCTTTTAGCTGTAGTCCTTTTCCCCAGGGCCTGTACCTTTCCCCTTGGCAACCTTTGCTATGGGTTGGCAAGGCAAGCTTGCTTTTTGCGTTTCTGGAGATGGCTAGGTACCTGAGTCTGGCCCCAAGACCTCTGACTCCTTCCAGAGCAGACAGAGGTAACACTTGGCACAGCCATCCAGCAACCTCACATTCCTCACACAACAGGGCCCCAGCTCCTGGGGACAGTTTAAATCCTGTATACACTTTTTAGAGGTTACTTTAACCTTTCTGAAGTGATTATGTACATATTTTCTTGTACACGCTTTGTGAAGATTTAGAGGGACTGCCTGTTGTCCAGTGTTTACATTGTGTCCAGGACAGGGCTTTGTGCTTCCACTCCCTACACATTGGCCACAAGGGTTTTGAGACCAGCTCACTATTGACATCAGGCTTGTGGGCCTGTTCGCCTTCCATAAGAATCTGAGGTTTGATTCGATCTGAGCAGCAGCCAGGAGCCTGTGTGCAATGCAAGTAATATTAGCACCTGAGTGCCACACAGGCCCTGGAGCCTTTGTGGAGTCAATGGTCAGCCACGGCCCCTCTGCTAGGTATCTGCTTTCAGTTTTGTCCTCACCTCTTATGGCAGGAGTAGGAAGGAAGGACTGCCCATTCTTTGACTGGCTTTCGAGGTGAAGTCAGGCTTTTGTCTCATGCTTCTAGAAAAAGTTTGTCAGCTGCTGTAGAACCATGGTGGTTCATCCCTACAGTGTGTGCCGTTCATCTGTGACTGAGCACAGCAGGCCTCTGCTATGATCCAGAGGAGAGCAGGGTCTGAAGTGTATGTCATGCATCTAAAAAGCAAATGTTGACAAATGTAGAAGCAGCTGCCACCAGACTGATCCAGAACCCATGGAGTTTTCACGTAAATTCTTAATGTTTCATATTGTTAATATCTTAAAATTTTGTTAATTGTTAATGAAGGCCTTATTACTATTTTCAGATTCTTTCAATAAATAAACTTGTTTTAAAAAAATTGAGTTAAGTAGCAGCTTTCTTCTGGCTCAACTCAAGGGCATCTCCAGAGGTCACCCTATCCACAAGAGATACTCTTACCCTAATTGATAGCACCATGACTCTGTGGTGGGCACCTGGCCTACTCTAAAGCAACATAGCATGGTATCTTAAAACTCAGGGGCACAATCACGTCTGCAAAGAGGTCACATGTGGTGCCCAAAGCTGGGATAGACCTGTGACTACTAAGGTCAAAGACTATGGCATGGCAGCCCCTCAGAGGAGTGTCTTCAAGTCAGTCTGTACTGTCATCAGGAAGACCCTGAGACCAAAGTGCAAGTTCCAGAGTTCCACTGCTGCAAGAGGGTGAGAGTGTCCCTCACCCACCATCCGTCCAGCTACCTGGTCCAGGTCAAGAGGTAGCGCCAGGCAAATCTCTTGCAGCCCCTAGAAACCTGATGGTGTAGGCACTGACATACCAGCCTCCTGCCTGTGTGTCAAGAGCCTGTTGAGAGCTACAAATGTACACAAACTAGAGGAAACAATATGATCACTGTGGTATTTGCTTTATGCATCCTTGACCCTGTCTAGGTGCCAGCACAATTTTCAAGACAAACACAGATCTGGGGTGGACAAAGCCAGCCAGTGGCCCTTATAAACCCAGGCGGTCATTACCTGCTCTGTTTATACCTTTTACCTCCCTACCTCACTGTCATGAGCACTCTCCCTGAGACTGCTAATCACAGATTTAGTCAGAAGGATTCAGGAAGCCAGACATAGCAAGAATGGCTATTGTTGACTAGGTCATACCCAGTACCTGGGGCTTCACCTTGAGAAGGAAAGCGTCTCTCCTACCCAGGTGCCAGCATTCCTAGGCCAAAAGCTGCTCATTGTGGGTGAAGCTCCACTACTTCCCAGGACTGATAACTGCCTCCTTGCTCAGAGCCTTTCCATGGCCTAGGAGTTAGACCCAGCACTGCCCAAAGGCTCTAAGCCAGAGAGGATGGCTCATTAGGAGTGTTAGAGACCTGCTCCCAAGGCCATCCACATTCCTGGCAAAGGCTGTTGACATTAGAACGACCTTCTTGCCTTCAAGAAGCAAAGATAGAACAGGAGAGAGAGGATTGAGAGAGGGATCACACCAGCCCTTTTAGACATTGCTGGAGGTCTAAGCATGGGGTCTAACTAAACAGTACTCCGTGAAATTCCAGGCAGACTTTACACCACTGCCTGGCCAGACCCTATGTTGGATCTGTCCCTACCAGGTCCTTAAGCCCCTTCATCACCAGCAGCAGCCCCTTCCATTACATTCTGTCCCAGAAAGACCCAAGGTGAAGAGAGTATATAAACACTGAAAATAAGAGACTGTCTAAAACAGCAAAAACAGGTGTGGTGCACACCTTTAATGTCATCACTTGAGAGGCATGGGCAGGAAAGCAGACATCTACACAGGCACAAAGACACACTTATGAAGATGACAGAGTGCAGTGGCATATGCCTTTAGTTCTAGGCACAGAGAGGGGTGGGGAGAGCGCCAGAGGCAGGCCAAACTATGTGAGTTGGAAGCCATCCTAGTCTACAAAGTGAATTCCAAGACAGCCAAGGCTGCCTTAACATTCAGATACCGAGGTGGGGTACTGAAGCTGATGACTTCTAGCAGCTGACTCCTGCTGATAGCAAAAGGGGACTAGTAAAAGAAACTTAACTAGCAAAAGGGGACTAGTAAAAGAAACTTAACTAGGAAAAGGGGATTAGTAAAAGAAACTTAACTACTTGGGCTCTTTACTTTTTAACTCAGGGGCCAATCACTGGAGCCTGGGGCTTAATGACTCTTCATGAGCCAGTGAGAAAGAAAAAAATAAAAAGTCATGTGTATGCACACACACACACATTCTGCCAGGCTGGAATACACCAGTTTCATTCATTTCACATGTGCCCATGCATACTTATATATAGATACATATATACCAACATATATGTGTACATATGTACATGCATATAGTCAGCAGATATATATACATATTACACAGACAGATATATATATATACATACTTACATACATACATACACACACACACACATATACATGCTTGGTGGTTGGAGCAGAGCCCCAACAGCCACACTTTATTCTTTTTTTTTTTTTAAAGATTTATTTATTTATTATATGTAAGTATACTGTAGCTGTCTTCAGATGGGTGGTTGCTGGGATTTGAACTCGAGACCTTTGGAAGAGCAGTCAGTGCTCTTAACCGCTGAATCATCTCACCAGCCCCACATTTTATTCTTTTCTCTCAGTTTTTTCTTAGCTTCTTAGACAAAAGTTTTTTATAAAATTACCTCACAGATAAAATGTTACATAAAGGGAGGTACAGCAGTGGTGGCACACACCCTTAATCCCAGCACTTGGGAGGCAGAGGCAGGCAGATATCTGAGTTTGAGGCCAGCCTGGTCTACAGAGTGAGTTCCAGGACAGCCAGGGCTATACAGAGAAACCCTGTCTTGAAAAAACAAACAAACAAACAAAAAAGGGACATAAACACACGGGGTGGGGGAGTTGGAATCCTAAGATTCAAAACAACCTAAGCAGTCAGGAGAGTCCAGCAAAGCAAGATCTTTATTTGAATTAGGCAGCAAAAACTGTCCAGTCAGGGACAACAGAATAGCCTTGGGAGCTGATGTGTCACTGAACATTCATCTTTAAGTAATTAAGCAGATAACAAAAATTCATTGTTCTCAGGCTGCCATTGATCAATTGGGACTGCAGAACAGACTCCAGAGCTGAACTGCTATTCTGAGCCAGAATTTGTTTTTTAAGATTTATTTATTCGTTTGGACACACCAGAAGAGGGTATCAGATTCCATTACAGATGATTGCGAACCACTGTGTGGTTGCTGGGAATTGAACTCAGGACCTCTGGAAGAGCAGTCACTGCTCTTAACCACCAAGCCATCTCTATAGCCCCTTTGTAGCACATTTATCTTGTTCCCATTGGTTGGGTTATTCAACTGTGGTGGGGCAATTTGCCTAGCTTTCGTGTCTCAACTTGTCAACCAGGATGCCAGTTATCCACATACATACATGTCTCTTTCTGCCAAGCAGGATGTTAGTTACCCAGGGAGTTCTTGAGAATTTAAACTTTATTTGACCCCTCTTCAAAATGGAAGTTTTATTTGAGAGGGAGGGGGAGGGGGAGGGAGGGAGAGGGAGAGAGGGAGAGGGAGGTGAAGACAGACTAAGAAATAAAAATGTGGAGAGATGGAAGGGGCTGGAGAGATGGCTCAGTGGTTAAGAGTACTGACTGTTCTTCCAGAGGTCCTGATTTCAATTCCCAGGAACCACATGGTGGCTCACAACCATCTGTAATGGTATTTGACTGAGACAGTATAGTCACATATATAAATTAATAGAAAAGGAAAAAGAACATGTGGAGAAAGATGGAGATTATATGTGTGTGGATGTTGTTGAATTGGTTCTAAAGGTTCTATGGTTGACATTTAATTCCATTGTGAGGAGAATAAAAACATCTTAATTCTAACGGAAGAACCTTAGCCATAGTGGCACATATCTTAAATCCCAATACTCTGTGGGTCTAAAATCAGTCTGATCTATATAGGGAGCTCCAGGAAGGCCAGGACTACATACAGAGACTCTGTCTCAGAAAAGAAACAACAAAAATCCAGTAGAACCTTTGGGAGTGGCTGAGGATTATCTGAAAATGTGAAACTGTCAGGTGTGGTTCCCATGGTTGGATTCTGGTAGCTTTATGAGAAGAGGGAGGATCACACCCCCCCCCCCATATAAACACACACACACAGTCCAACCCCTATCTCACATAAATCACACGTACACACACACACACACACACACACACACACACACACACACACACCACCCCCTATCTCTCACCATAAGGTGCTTCAGAATTTTGTTGATGCCAAATTTGGCCCCTTGACCTTGAGCCAGAAGCATGAGCCAAAACAAATGGCTTTTCTTTATACTGTTGCTAGACTGTGGAACACCAGCCATAACAGAGATACACACACATATCTGGGAGAGCTGCAGACCTTCCAAGACAGCCAAAGGCCCAAGAGGGCACATCTTGCCAAGTGATGAAGTACATAACCTTCACTGGGACAACCACTTAGCAACTTACTTAGCAACCCTGCTTCAGTTTAACCCATCTGTTTATGAAGTTAAATCATAGGAGTTGGTCAAAGCTGCTCTCATCAGTTTTAGACAGGACCTGCATCACAGGGTGGTGGCTTCAATAAAGGCAGAAAGCTGTCCCTTCTGGAGAGAGCATCGTCATTCACAATGGAGTGCTCATCGTTCATAGGACCCAAGGAGAGTGAGAAGCCACTTCAGGCCATATAAATTAAACTTGCCACTCAGGTGTCCCCAAGCCTAAGCAGGGACATTTAGGAAGACCCTGCATTTACTTAGGTTGGATCAGGTCTCCATCCACTCTACACTCAAAAGCTCAGGAATGGACAAACATGCAAACTGAAGAAAACAGGCCAGCTGGATCCTGTGACCTGCCTGCCCTCACCTATACTACCACACTGTGCCTTGAGATTCCCAGTAAGGAACAACCTGCATTGATGTGGAGATCAAGTCATGTTCTGCTCTGTTACTTTGTATAAAATAGTGGCTTTCAAGCCTTGCTTTGCTCTGAGTGACTATGTTCTGAGTACAAACGCTGAAGCAGAATGACTTTGCATTTTGTTTGTGTTCATAAGTAATGCCACCTGTCTAGCACAAACCACAGGGGCTCAGACCACATTGGGCACCAGACCAATGAATGCTAAAAGCTCAAATGGATCACATGATAAGAAGGGGCCCCAAATACTGGGATATGATGGTGTCCCGGACCCATTATCAGATCTCCAGTGTAGGAAATTCCTATTCACTCCTAGGGCTTCAGTTCAGCAGTCTACTTTCTTGAAAGTTGTCCACTAGAATTTCCACTCATCAAGACCTAGTAAGCTTGGCCCTCTATAAGGTGATTGGCTTCAATAAAAGCTAACCCCCTTCAGTAAGTGTATTTGTATGATTTCTCTGCCTCTGGCTTTAATAAAGGTCCCCCTCTTTAGCCCTTTATTAGCTTTTCTATAACCTACCTATCATTTTGCAAGAAGTAATGTGTGATCTGTGAGTTAATGTTAGTAATTAAGATTAGAATAATATAGGGACAATGTTTATACGCTCTTCATGAAGATGAGTCTCTGTCCTTCCTTGCCTGCCTAAGGCACACTAAGATTAGATAAAATAAAAAGCTGATATTAGGCTGGGCAGTGGTGGCACACGCCTTTAATCCCAGCACTTGGAAGGCAGAGACAGGCAGATTTCTGAGTTCGAGGCTAGCCTGGTCTACAGAGTGAGTTCCAGGACAGCCAGGGCTACACAGAGAAACCTTATCTCGGAAAAAAAAAAAAGAAGAGGAAGAAGAAAAAGAAGAAGAAGAAGAAGAAGAAGAAGAAGAAGAAGAAGAAGAAGAAGAAGAAGAAGAAGAAGAAGAAGAAGACCCAAATGGTTACAGATATTAATGGCTGGATGTGGCATACACTTGCAATCCTAGCACTTGAAAGATTAGAGACAGGATGATCAGGAGTTCAAAGCCACCCTCAGCTATATAGAAACTTCAAGAACAATTCTGGGTTATATAAAAACCATTTAGCAAAACAATTAAAAAAGGGCTGGTGAGATGATGGTTCAGCAGGTAAGAGCACTGACTGCTCTTCCGAAGGTCCTGAGTTCGAATCCCAGCAACCACATGGTGGCTCACAACCACCCATAATGAGATCTGACACCCTCTTCTGGTGTGTGTCTGAAGACAGTTACAGTATATTGCAGGGCCGAAGCCAGTGGGGCTGGAGAGAGTGGAGCCTTCCTGCATTCAATTCCCAGCAGCCACATGATGGCTCAAGGCCATCTGTACAGCTACAGTGTCCTCATACACATAAAATAAAGAAAAAAAAAAAACTAAAAAAGTAAATTGTGGTTGCCAATGGAAGACATCTACCAGGTAAAATCTGGATTAGTTGGAATATTAAAGGCAACAAGATTGATACACCTTTTTAATTTATTACTACTAAAATTCTGAGACACAAAAATGTCTGTGTGATTTCCTGACATAGCTTGATAATGATAACAGAGTAATGAAGAACACTGAAGTGTTAGGTTGTGCTCAATACTGAACACAACCGAGGAACAAATCCAAGCCAATCCCATCACCCTCCTCGAGGGCTGCCTCTGATTCAGGTCAGAAGTCTACCTCCAAGCCCTTCACCTGACCACCCTTGGCCCTACAAGGTTTTCTTAGTCTCAACTGGGCTATCATGTCCCTTCTTGCCCGCTTCACCTACCTTCCCTTCAGAGCAGCCCATATTCTCACAGCTCCTGTGACTCCAATACTTTCCTGTGGATGATGATACTCCTCAAGTTCAGTTTTTGACCTTACCTTCCAGGCTCCAAAGAAGCCCTGGAAGTCTCTCTTCCAGCTTAGCCAGGCCAATCCCCTTAAACCCAATGAGTGCAGTGATCCAGAAATGGCTTGAGTCTTCCTCTGATCCTCCCTGGGTCCTAGGGATGCCCTGGACTATAATGACATTTTTCCTCCCTCTCTCATCCATGGGAGCAGTGTATTCCAACCCCATAATCCTCTTTGGGATACCTTTTAGAAAACCTCTAGCCTCTCCACCTGATGCCCAGTCAGAAGGGCCCTCAATATCTAATCAATCCAAAGGGCACCCTAGAACCTAATACTATTCAGCACCTTACAAATACTGTGAGCTATCAAGAAAATGGAAAGGTATTCCCTATTTCTCTTTTCTCAACTCCAAGCCCTGTTTCTTTTGTCTCCCCAGCACACACACAAATGCTATAAATGTTCTGTCTTGTAAGTCACCATTGATGGATCTGTATGTTTGTTACAAGCAGGGGCCCAGAGCTTGACCTAGCCATAGGGAGAGAAAGCAAAGGAGTAGGCAAGCTGAAGCATGAACCCCCTAACCCCTCCCTGGACAAGCTCTTGGCTGACTGGTATGTCTCTCAGCTCCCTCCTGCAGCATCTTCTGTCTATAGTCAGGACTCAGAAATTTCCTTTCTACAGGCTTTCTTTGTTCTCAGCTTAATGGACTCAGTTTTACAGGGATTTGGATGTCTTTAGGTAGGAGTGGCATTAAACTGTTGTTTTGTGCTGTCCAATGACAATTAAAAGCTGGCTCTGGGGTGCTGGAGAGATGCCTCAGCAATTAAGAATACTGGTTGCTCTTTCAGAGGTCCTGTGTTCAATTCCCAACAACTGCATTTTATGGCTCTTTTGCTAAAAAAAAAAAAAAAAAAACCCAAACTTTTGCTAAGGTATAAATCTCATCTCAAGATTTGTAAGACTATTGTATAAAATTTCCACAATCAAGATTTGCAAGCATATTAGGTATGATTAAAACTCTACAAAGTTTTCAGGATGTAAAGTAAATAAGTAAAAAAATAAAATTAAAAGGTAAAAAGCTCTTTAAAATCTGTCACACAGGAAGAGACACACAGGAAGTAGGTTTACTGAGAGAGGAGTATTGCCAGGCAGTGGTGGCACACGCCTTTAATCCCAGCACCTGGGAGGCAGAGGCAGGCAGATTTCTGAGTTCGAGGCCAGCCTGGTTGGTCTACAGAGTGAGTTCCAGGACAACCAAGGAAATCCTGTCTCAAACAAACAAACAAACAAACAAACAAACAAACGGGCTGGTGAGATGGCTCAGCACCTAAGAGCACCAATTGCTCTTCCGAAGGTCAAATCCCAGCAACCACATGGTGGCTCACAACCACCCATAATGAAATCTGAATCCTTCTTCTGGTGTGTCTGAAGACAGCTACAGTGTACTCATTTATAATAACAATAAATAAATCTTTAAAAAAAGCAAGGACTTCTGATATTTTCCTACTGCTGTCAAATTAGTAGGTTTTAGGATTGTATTGTCAGAATCATTTTAAAAATTACTAGTTGAACCAGGTATAGTAGCACATGCTTGTAATCCCAGAATTTGTGGGGTAAGGACAAGGTCAAGGCCAGCCCTGGCAGTACATCAAATTCAGAGCTAGCCAGGGATACACCATTTGTTTTATTTTGTCTCAAAACAAAACAAAAAAAATCAAGACAACAACAACCAAATAAAACAACTCAATTTAAAAAATGCTTAGTTAGGTGTACATAATCCCAGAATGTGGGAGGTAGAGATGTGTATTTCTGTGAGTTCAAGACTAGCCTGATATACACAGTGAGTTTCAGGCCAGCCAGGGGTACAAAGTGAGACACTATCTCAAAACAAACAAACAAAACCCAACAACAACAAAATTCTTGCTTAAGTTTGTGAGTTGAGTTTCTGAAGTAATAAAGTGAAAAACAGAGTTCTGGAGATGTACAAATAAAGTTTCACAGTAGAATAAGAGAGCCATATTCCAGCTCCTGTAAGCAGCAGCTTCAGACACTGAGAAGTTGTGTTCCAGAGATAGCCAAGGACATGCTGTAAAAACAAAGTTCTGGTGGTCAGAATGTTGAGACAGAATGACCAGGCCACTCTGACTAAGTTAAGTAAGGCCAAAACAAAAATAACTGGTGGTTGCAATGACGTTAGGGTCCACGAAAACAAGATTAGCAATTCTCAGAAGAACCCTCCAACCCCTTCTGTGGTGAATTTCAAAAAAGACCACAAACTGTCACCCTGACCTTGCTGATGACAATCCCCTACCACCTAGTTACTCAGCTCCTTCCCAGGGACTTTTCAAGGCCAGGAGCAGAGCTGGATAGGGAAGTTGGCTGACTAAGCCAAGAACAGCCCCCTGAGCAAGCCAACCAATGCCTGATGAGATCCTTGGTCCTGTGTAGTCCTGTTGCAGAAATCTGCCCTCTGTAAAGTATAAAAGATGTATGCTTTCTGAGTTCGAGGTTGACCCCCCCCCCCCGGTGGGCAACCCCATGTACATGGATCAATAAACCTCACATTATTGTACATGGATCAATAAACCTCATGTTATTGCAACGTTCTATTGTTAATCTGTGTTCTCTGGGTTGAGCCAAGTTTACTACATTTCATTTTTAAAAACTGTTAAAATTTGGGTTGTGATTAGGACAGAATTTTCAACTGATATGGTTCTAAACATACTTCAACAAAATCAAATATACTTTGGTTTTGATGAAATCAAAACATCAACTTTGAAAAATGCTGAAGATACTCTACGTCGGGTGGCATCTAATATTTAGTCAAGATTTAATGATCTGTGCGAAAATTTAAAAAGGACATCTTCTCATCCATACCAGGCCTTTGCCTTTGCTTTTAAGTGGTAAAATTGCATTGTGTACTAAAGAATTGTTTTTTGTTTGTTGAGAGAGGGTCTCTCTACATATAGACCTGGTTGTCCAGGATCTCAGTAAGTGGACCAGACTGGTCTTGGCCGCCCGACAAAGAATTGTTTTAAGATAGACTTAAAGTTGGTTTTCAGCAAACGTTACATTTGCATATAGGATCGGTTTTCTAGTAGAAAAGGTTTAAGAAGCTCCAACTTTAACTCACTCTGAGCAAAATCTGAAAGCGAAACCTTACTAGTTTTCAAACAACCAAGAAAAAACAAAGAAAGGTTTCACCAAAAGCAGAGCTTTGCTGAAGCATCACCCGCTGAGGCAAAGCACAACTCAAACTTCCGCACAAAATGACCTTCAGGGATAAAAAGGACCAGCAACTTCCCACAGGCAGCGCTACTTGTGGAGCTCAGGCAACAGAGCTAGCGTCCTGCCAGAAGGTAGAGCCTCTGAGGCTCGACCAATGAGCGCCCCGTCGCTATGGTGCTGGTCCCGCCCCGCCCCCCCCGCCCCCATCCCGGCAACAACTAAGACTCAGAGCGTACGGGGTTATTTGCAAGTTCGTCACTGAGCGCTTCTCTTCCTCCGACTTTCTAGTCAGATTTTAGGCTTGAAGTCAAAACCCTGGTTTTGACCTAGAGGTCGGTACTTTCGCGGCCTCAGAGGATTGGCTTTTCCACCTTGGTCTCGGTGGAACGTTCCGGAATGTACCACAGGCGAGAGGAGCGACACTTGTGCATTCGTCCAGCATCACAGACCCCAGAGTGGTGGGACGTTCCGGAAGGTGCTGACAGGAGGCCACAAGGCGGTGGTGTGGCCCCGCATCGTCGCCCGCCCCGTGGTTTGTGGTGGACCTTTACGGAACGTGCGAATGCGCCGTTAGGGCGTCCTAGTTCCCCATGGTGGGCCGCGGTGGAAAGTTCTGGAGGTGCCATTGTGCAGGGGGCGTGACCTTGTCCTCGCCGGTAGCGGTGCGTAGCCCGCTACGGCTTCCTGTGCGTCACGTCCGGCTTCCTCCCCGCCCACCAGTGTGTGTCCCAAATCTAAAACCCCTAGGATTTCTCCTGGA
Organism: Mastomys coucha; assembly: GCF_008632895.1. Lineage (NCBI taxonomy): Eukaryota > Metazoa > Chordata > Mammalia > Rodentia > Muridae > Mastomys > Mastomys coucha. The sequence goes on from NW_022196900.1 coordinate 115,005,466, forward strand.
GGGCTGCGAGAGGGCTCGCGGCTCTCGCCCATGGCTCTCAGCCCATCTGGGTGAAGCTGCTCGGCCCCGAGTTGGCGGCGTGGGGAAGCTGGCTGTATCTTCCGTGGGCGTGGGCTGAGGCTCTGCATAAACTCCAGTGGCAGCCTCAGAACTGAACCCCATCGGGGACCGGGGGCACCCCGTCCTAGAGTCAGCCCAGGTCAATTTAGGGACGGTTGGCACCGGGCGCCCAGGTGGCGGGCTTCTCTGGGCTGGACGCACAGGTAGGGTGGAGACAGTGATGGGCACCGGCGGGATCGCGGGCGGGCACCGGGAAGGAGGCGATACCCAATGACAAGTGCACCCTGTCATCTGTCGGCGTGTACTGATTTTGCCTCCCGAAACGTGTTATTTTGTGCCGTGGAATGGGCGACTCAGCCAGGTCCCGAGTCTCAGCTTTATTTTAGCCATCCGGCTGTTTTTCTTTAACCGGTACTTTTCAGGCATAAAACAGATTCGCTGCAGTATTGATATTTTGAGTCCTTGAAATGCAATAGACTTAAAAAAAAAAAAAAAAAAAGGAAAACTGCAGTCTAGAGGTGGGTTCCTTGTTCAGTGTTTGTTTAGTCGCCTGTTCTTGGAATGAATGTACTCTATTAAAAATAAACTGGAAAATATTTTTTTGTGCTTTTTTCTTTTTTCTTTTCTTTTTGGTTGTTTGTTTGTTTGTTTTGTTTTTTCAAGACCGGGTTTCTCTATATATCCCTGGCTGCCCTGGAACTCACTCTGTAGACCAGGCTGGCCTCGAACTCAGAAATCCGCCTGCTTCTGCCTCCCAAATGCTGGGATTAAAGGCATGCGCCACCACTGCCCCCCTTTTTTTTTCTTTTAAGATAGGATCTTCACGGGGTAGGGCAGTCTGGCCTTAAACTTGTGATCCTCCTGCCTCAGCCTCTCAGTACTGCAATTATGGGACTGTACTACAAGTACGCCTGGTTGCAGAGCACTTTTGAAAGCACAATGAGAGAATTTTAAATAGCAAAAGAAGGCCCATTAAGTGAAGAGATGGGAAGGCTTTTACATTAAAGTGATTCTTTTGCAGTGCAGAAGATGGAGAGACAGAGAACCACGTGAAGGACCTGTCCACCACACGGAGATTCTGTGGCTGGTAATGTGGATGCCCCCAACTATTTATGTCTTAAATCTAAGCATACCACACCAGTGGTCCTGAAAGTATCCATTCTTCAACAGTGATAAACACTATCATAGAGCCACAGAGTGCCCTGTGTTACTTTAGTCAGGAGTGACTTCTCCAGTACAAATTCTTCACTACTGAGTGAAGGGTCAGTGTTAGAAGCAGGATGGCGTGGACAGATTGTGAGCCCATGCAGACCCTTTTCTAGGTTATTATTTCCCATAGATAAACTTTTAGACATGCATGGTATTTGGAGACTTGATATATTGTTTTCACTAAATAACCACTGACCAATCCAGATGTCTTAGCCAGGTAGTTGAGTATCTCAGTCCTCTATTTCAGAACAGATATTTCCTTATATCTACCCCTATTCTCCTCTTTCCTGTCCCTCCATTTTCTATTGGGGATTGAATCTAGGGCTTTGATGCTAGTCTAGCCCTCTACCAGTGGGCTACATCCTCCACTAAAAATTTATGTATGACACATCTGTGTCATGGCACATACGTGGATGTGGATTGTCAGAAAGTCTCTTTAATCCCTGAGCCATTGCACCAGCTCAGATATTCCCTTCTCACCACCTGGAACAAGGGCTGCCCCCTGCCCCCAGCAAGCAGCCCAGACATTCTTAACCTGGAGTCCATGGAACTAGAATATGAAAAAATATAATGCTAAATGGGATAAAAATGACATCTTGAGCCAGACATTGTGGTGTGTGCCTGTGATTCCCCCATTCTGGAGGCTGATATGGGAGAACTGACACATTCAAGGCCAGCCTGAGCTACTCTTTAAGTTCCTGTCTCAAAAAAAGGGAGTGGGGATCTCACCAGCATTCGGGTGAGATGAGCTGCTGTTGGTTTTTGTAACTTTGACATCATGTTTTTGCTGTGGGTCTAGGGCAGAGTGTGGCTTGTTTTTCTTTCAGCTCTGTATTCACATTTATGACAAAGCCCACAGAATAAACTCATGAGGCAAGCCCTGCCAGCAAGGAAGTCATTTTTTGTTGTTTTGAGACAAGGTTTCTTTGTGTAACCCTGGCTGTTCTGGAACTTGCTCTATAGACCAGGCTTTCCTCCAATTCAGAGCTCCTCCTGCCTCTGCCTCTCAAGTACTGGGATTAAAGGTGTATGCCACCAGTACCGGGCCAGCAAGTAGGTATTAATAAGCCAGTGGGAAGGAAGTTATGACTTAAGTTTTTCATCTGTTCTTATGGATGAAGTTTATAATTTGAGAGGGACATGGTGACTTAAGACCTTTACATTAGAGTGGCTGTTCTATACACCACAAGTTCAGGTTCAGCAGTTATAACTAGCAATCATGCCAGTTTGGTCAAATCACTACAAGTTCTTAAATGCAAGCAGCTTGTTGCTGCTGGTGGTCTTCAGCTTCTTGCAGGCTAAGACCTTCTTATTTTTGTAATTGAAGTGAATTGTGGTCTGGGAACTGGACCAGGACTGCGTGAGTCAGACTCTACCAATGTTAGAGCTGTGTAGCCCTTGGTTCATCTATAGAGCCAAACTCTGTTCCTATAGGTCTTTGCTACCTCTTCAAGAGCTTGTCCACATTTTTTTTTTTTTTTTTTTT
>NW_022196900.1:115008242-115018886 GCF_008632895.1 Mastomys coucha
TTTTTTAGATTATCAAGACAGTGTTTCTCTGTATAGTCCTGGCTGTCCTGGAACTCACTCGGTAGACCAGTCTAGCCTCGAACTCAGAAATCCATCTGCCTCTGCCTCCCAGTGCTGGGATTAAAGGCATGCGCCACCACCACCCAGCTGTCCACATGGTATTATGATAGCCAACAAATAATCTGTAGTTTTATTATTTTATGTATATGCATGATGGCCTCCTTCATGTGTATGTCTCTACACCATGTGCATGCCATGTGCCTTCTGAGACAGGAGGCCATTGGATCCCCTAGCACTGAAGTTACAGATGGTTGTATATGAAGTGAGTACTGAGAATCGAACCTGGGTCCTCTGGAAGTTCAGCAAGTGCTCTTAACCACTTTGAACACCAGCTCCAGCCAGGTGGTGGTGGTGGACGCCTTTAATCCCAGCACTTGGGAGGCAGAGGCAGGCAGATTTCTGAGTTTGAGGCCAGCCTGGTCTACAGAGTGAGTTCCAGGACAGCCAGGGCTATACGGAGAAACCCCGTCTCGAAGGAAAAAAAAAAAAAAAAGAACACCAGCTCCGAATGATCCTCTTATTCTACCATTCTTACAATGAACCCGGAGCCCATAACTAACTTTAAACCTCTATCTTAGTGATACTTGTTCTATCCCAATGCCCTCTAAATTAGTAACTGTCTTGTGCTTTTGCAGGGTGAGGGGAGAATCGTTTATGAAAGCACTGCATGGGAATAGTGATCTAGGCATAACTAGAGAGCTGTCTGTGTGTGGTAACTGTCTTTAGGACTGAATCTGACTTCCATTTTCCACAATATTTACCTACTGCTGGATCTGGAATTCCTGGCCCTTGATTCTGCAAGATAACAAGAGCTGTACTTTGTGCTTAGTATTGTTCAGAGCCCTTTCAGTCTTCAGCCTGACATAAGTAACTGCTCAGAAGTTTCTTCTGTTAATAGGATCATATGATTATTATCATTTTTACTGTGTATAGGTATTTTGCCTGCACATATGTCTGTGTACTGCTTGAGTGCCTGGTAACTCCAGGGGTCAGAAGAGGATATTGAATCCCCTGGAACTGGAATTACAGATGTCTGTGAGCTGCTGTGTGGTTTTTTTGGAATTGAACCTGAGTCTTCTGGAAGAACAACCAATATTCTTACCTGTTGAGCTATCTCTTTGACCTGATAATTTCATTTCTCTTCTCTTTTTTCTTCCTTCCTTCCTTCTTTCCTTCCTTTCTTTTGTTGTTGTTTGTTTGTTTTTGTTTGTTTTTTTCCAGACAGGATTTCTCTGCCTCCTGAGTACTGAGATTAAAGGCATGTGCCATCATGCCCTGCCTGATTTATTTTTCCTTTTCAGTGGTATTGAGATTTGAACCTAGGGCCTCATGTTGTTAGATAAGTACTCTACCACTAAACTATACCTGTAAGCTTCTTTTACTTTTTATTTTGAGACAAAGTATCTCTCAGTTGCCTATACTAGTCCTGAACTTGCTTTGTAGCCTAGGCCAACCTTGAATGTGTGATCTTCCTGGATAGCTGGGATTATAGACCCTTGACCAAGCCTGGCCCTTCTGAAACTATATTCTTTTTTGTTATTTTGTTTTCAAGACAAGGTTAATCTCTGTAATCCTGCCTATATCTGTAGACCAGGCTGGCCACAAACTCCGTCTGCCCCTCTCTCTGCCTCTCTGCCTATGCCTTTGCCTACCAATTCTGGGATTAAAGGCCTGTACGTTAACCACTGCCTTTTGAAACCTCAAATTTATCCCCAGTGACACACTTCCTCCAACAAGGCCACACCTCCTAATCTTACCAAATAGTTTTACCACCTGGGGACCAACCATTCAAATATTAGAGCTTGTGGGGCTGTTTTTATTCAAAACACCACCTTCTTTTCCCTTGCCACAAGGGTTTTATAGCCATATCATAAAGCAAAATGCATTCAGGCCAACTTCAAAAGTCCCCATAGTCTTTCTTCAGTCAAGACTTTTTTTTTTTTAAAGATTTATTTATTATATGTAAGTACACTGTAGGTGTCTTTAGACACTCCAGAAGAGGGCATCAGATCTCATTATGGATGGTTGTGAGCCATCATGTGGTTGCTGGGATTTGAACTCACGACCTTCAGAAGAACAGTCAGCACTCTTAACCACTGAGCCATCTCTCCAGCCCCTAGTCAAGCCTTATTAAAAGTCCAAAATCTGGCAGGGTGGTGATGGTGCACGCCTTTAATCCCAGCATTTGGGAGGCAGAGGCAAGCGGATTTCTGAGTTCAAGGCCAGCCTGGTCTACAAAGTTGAGTTCTGGGACAGCCAAGAGAAGCCCTGTCTCAAAAAAACTGAGAAAAAAAAAGTCCAAAATCTCTTTTGCAACTTAAAGCAATCTCTTAACTGTACTCCCATGTAAGGTGAAAATTAAATTATATACTTTCAACATACAGTAGCATAGAATATACATTACATTCCAAAGGGAGGAAAGGGGGTACAATGAGGAACACTGAAACAAAACAAATTAGCATGTCGAACTTCAAGTTCCATATCTGATGTTGAGAGTAGGTGGCTCTTTGGCTCTCCTGTTCCTTCCCAGCAACTGTATCTGCATGTGGTATGTGCTTGTGAGTACAAGTGCTCTCTGAGGCCAGAGGCTTGAGATAGATGCCTTGGAACTGGAGTTACAGTTGGTTGTGAACTGTCCATTGTAGGTGCTTATACTGGCTCTTGAAAGGTCATGTCTAAACAGTTAATCTACATGGAGTCTGTTTGTGTTGGCACTGTTATATAGTTCTGACTAGTGGAGTGAACGGAACACACTGTGTGTTGGCGGGACATGGCTTCTCTCACCTTCTCCTTGCTTGGCTGCCCTTGACTCATCAAAGGGCCTGAAACATGATCTGAAACTTTCTTTGAGCTTCTCTGACTTCACTGCTCAGGATATTAGGCCCTTTTCTTTTTGTCTGCTGCCTTCCAGATAGTAAATCAGCCATTTTACCTTCAGTCAGTCTGCTCTCCTGGGCAGGAAAGGGATATAGTGGAACATGAACTCTTTTCATCCCAGCACAGGATCTGGTCAGTCCTAGAGCCTAGGAGGTTTGTTTGTTTGTTTGTTTTTGAGACAGGGTTTCTCTCTATAGCCCCAGCTGTCCTGGAACTCACTCTGTAGACCAGGCTGGCCTCGAACTCAGAAATCTACCTGCCTCTGCCTCCCAAGTGCTGGGATTAAAGGTGTGTGCCACCACCACCTGGCCATTAACTTTTTGCTCTCACCAAAGTCCTGACTTTGGTTCCCATCACCCACATGCATCTCCAGCCTGCAGTGAAGTTTTGATGTGTTCTTTGGAAAGGAGGTGACCTTGATCCTCATTAGATGAAACAGGTCAAAGATGAGACCCTGCTCAAAGCCAAAACTAGGAAAATGCCAGTATCTACAGGAGAACAGGATGATTTGGCTTAGAGTGGTGGACTTCTTACCTATAGACGTTGTAGCACAGGTCTGAGCATCCTTGGGCCAAGCTTTAAACTGATGCCATTAGCATAGTGTTTGCCTAGAAATTAGCATAAAATTGGTTCTAAGCCCTTGGCAAACCTCAAACCAGGATAAGAGATGAAGGGGTGTAGTCTGACATGCTGTCTACTACATTCACATGTATAGTACACCAAGAAAATAATGGACCTAGTTGCCATGATCTATGGATAATAAACCATCAGAGACCATAAAGGATGTGAAAGAGGAATGAAAGAACAAAATGAGAACAAGCCAGTTTGAAATGGAATGAAGAAGAACTTCTTATAAATTAAATATTCAATGTGGTGAATCAGCTTTCCAGTTAGGAACAGGTGGAAGCTTTGGATAAAGTTCAGAGGGTTTCTGTGTGTGGAGAAACCAGGCATGAAAAATTAGGGATAGCAGTTCAAGAGGAACACTCAGCTCCTTCTGTCAGTGGGTGTTTCCTGGTTCCTGAATGAGCTAAGAAGATGCAAACAATGTCATTAGAGATTGGGAGCAAAGCCTGACGTGGGCTGAACTGAGCTGAGTCAGTTATGGAAGGACCAGGTTGGGAAGAGGAAGAGGGTTGACTCAGCTTGATGTACCTCCTGAGCTCAGGGTAGACTCCAGGGCCTGGCAACTATAATCTCAGTACTTCTTTGGCAAGATTGAAAACAAACAAACAAACAAAAAAACAAAGCAGGAGGATCTTTGGAAGGCAAGATAGAAAATAGAGGCAGGAAGACCCTTGGAAGCTTATGGGCTAACTAGCTCACTTAGTGACAAACAATGAAAGTGATAGCAAACAAGGTAGAAGTCAGGACCCAAGGTTGTTCTCTGGCCTCCACATATATGTCTGCTCTTAGACACATTCAGGTATCATATGCATCTTATATGGGTTACAAAAGAATATAAGATGTTCAAAATTAGTAATGTGGTTTCTTTTCTTACCATTTTAGCCTTTGCTTCCTTATTTTGCTGGAGCCCAGCATGTTGGAATCAACATTCATGTAGACCAGGACTGCTGTCTCTTCCTCTAGTTGTGTCTCTCTGCCTGGGCAGTTGCTTTGATCCATGTGGTCCATCTTTGAGATTCACTTCTCAAAAGTGCCCTCAGCATGTCATCATCAGCAAAATCCCAAGTGCTGGAGGAGACAGCGCCTGGCTGCGAAGAAGAGCCAAAAGGAAAAACACTTCTTACTTGGGGGTCTCTTTTTGGTCACCGAAATGAGAAGATTGTCTTTACCAAAGGTGATGGCAGCCCAGAGGAGAGCCTGCTCACTGTCACCATCACAGAGACTACTGTTATTGAGTCGGACCTGGGTGTGTGGAGTTCAAGGGCTCTCATCTACCTCACGCTGTGGTTCTTCTTCAGCTTCTGTACACTGTTTCTCAACAAGTACATCCTGTCCTTGTTAGAGGGAGAGCCCAGCATGTTAGGTAAAGCCTCCTTGCTCCATGTGCACTCCTGGTAGCCCCACTGTTGAGTGACCAGAGGCCACCTGGAGGGAGGGAAAGGGCTAGAGGGACTTACCCAGATATGCTTCTGGAATGAAGGTGATATTCAGTGCTCATGTGTGGGAGACTTGTTCTCACCTTGGCCTCATGCCTCCCTCCACAGGTGCTGTGCAGATGCTGTCAACAACATTAATTGGATGTGTTAAAATATTTGTTCCTTGCTGTTTATATCAACATAAAACCCGGCTCTCTTACCCACCCAATTTCATCATGACTATGCTCTTTGTGGGCCTCATGAGGTAAAAATGTGTTGATTTTCTTAATTATTTTTCTTTTTAAGATATAAAATACCTTTCTAGTTACTAAGTGTTGAAACCCTATTGGAAGCCTTGGTGATTATTGCTATTAAGTGTGTGTTCAGGGTACAGGATACAATTATAGGGCTATAGAGTTGTGGGACATCTATCAGTTAGATTTTAGTTTTGTGGCCTTTAATGCCATTGTGTGCATTCCTTCTCAGATTCTTTGGTTGGTTGGTTGCTTGGTTGGCTGGTTTTTCAGAACAGGGTTTTTCTGTGTAGTAGTCCTGGCTGTCCTGGCCTCACTTTTTAGACCAGGTTGGCCTCAAACTCACAAGAGATCTGCCTGCCTCTGCCTCCTGAGTGCTCGGTGTACACTACCATGCTCTTCCTCAGATTCTTTTATAAAGTGACCATAAAAAGTAATTCATCTGGGTGTAGTAGTGCACGCCTTTAATCTCAGGACCTGGGAGGCAGTGGCAGATGGCTTTCTGTGAATTCAATGCCAGTCTAGTCTAATAGCGAGTTCCAAGACAGCTAGAGCTATATAGTGAGACCCTGTCATTAAAAAATAAAGTAACTCGGGGCTGGAGAGATGACTCAGTGGGTAAGAGCACTGACTGTTCTTCCAAAGGTCCTGAGTTCAAATCCCAGCAACCACATGATGGCTCAAAACCATCTCAGTGTACTACTCATAAACATACATACATACATACATACATACATACATACATACATATATACATAAATAAATAAATAAATCTAAAAAAAGAAAAAAGAAAAGAAAAAAAACCAAAACAAGGATGGACTGGAGAGATAGCACAGCAGTTAAGAATGCCAACTGTTCTTCCGAAAGTCATGAGTTCAAATCCCAGCAACCACATGGTGGTTCACAACCATCCGTAATGAGATCTGATACCCTCTTCTGGGGTGACTGAAGATACCTACAGTGTACCTACATATAAATAAATAAATCTTTTTTAAAAAAGTAACTCATTAGTGGTTGGAAGGTGTTTCCCATCCTTGAGTGTAATGGTGGCACCCTTACCTGGGACTCAAATTCCTGGTTGGGATGAGGGACCAGATGTGCCCACTGTTCATGACTGAGCACGTAGTCTCTGTTTTGTAAGTAGTCGGGTCCTTCTCACTGTGCTCTTTTCTTGTTTTGAGGTTTGCAACGGTGGTTTTGGGGCTGGTCAGCCTCAAGAATGTGGCAGTGTCTTTTGCTGAGACAGTGAAGAGCTCAGCTCCCATTTTCACTGTGATCATGTCTCGGATGATTCTGGGAGAGTACACAGGTAAGGCCTCTCTGGGTCCTTCTGTCTGGGCTGGACCTCATCCTTTTTTCCAGCTGTAGTGTTACTGACTGCCTATCATATGCCGGGTTTTGTTCAGCTTTCTAGAGCTTCTCAAAGCAGAGAGCAGTGACAGACCTAGGACCAACAGTGCTACGTCACTTGTTCTCACTGCTTGAAAAGTGTCCTTGGCGGTCACATGTGGTCTTCCGCAGTCCTTTGAGCAAGTGCTTCATCAAGCCTGCCGTGTGCTGGGGCTGTTGTTATGGGAGAATGCAGGGGTCAGAGGAGGATTGTACTTCATGACTTCCAGCTGGGTGGGGAGGTGAGTAGGAACTGGAAAATGACTATCCGGCCATACCTCCAAGGGCTGATCTTTGATCCAAAGCTGATAAGGCAAGGCCCACATTCAGTGATAGGGACTCTCTCTTTAATGGACAGTTAGGTGACCTCCCCAGTGTGCTCTGTGATTCTTTTGGCGTTTTTTGGAAACAAGAGTTTCTCTGTGTATCCCTGGCTGTCCTGGAACTAGCTCTGTAGACCAGGCTGGCCTCAAACTCAGAAATCTGCCGGCCTCTGCCTCCCAAGCACCAGGATTAAAGGTGTGCGCCACCACTGCCTGGCCACTTTGTGACTCTTGTTTGTTTTGGTTTTGTTTTTTGTTTTTGTGGGGTTTTTGTTGTTGTTGTTGTTTTGGGGGGGTTGTTTGTTTTTTGGTTTTTTTGAGACAGGGTTTCTCTGCATACCCCTGGCTGTTCTGGAACTCACTCAGTAGACCAGGCTGGCCTTGAACTCAGAAATCTGCCTGCCTCTGCCTCCCAAGCGCTAGGATTAAAGGCGAGCGCCACCACTGCCTGGCTGTTTTTGGTTTTTTGAGACAGGGTTTCTCTGCATAGCCCTGGTTGTCTTGGAACTCACTCTGTAGACCAGGCTGGCCTCGAACTCAGAAATCCACCTGCCTCTGCCTCCCAAATACTGGGATTAAAGGCATGCTCAGGTAATATTTTCTCAAGTAATACCTCAGGCGTGCTCAGGTAATATTTTCTCAGGTAATACCTGCCCTGCTCAGGTAATATTTTCTCAAGACACGCCTAAGTGTCCTGAGCTTGGTCCTCTGGGTTCAGGGGTCTGTTAGTTCTTTGGTTACTCCTAAGTCCCTGCTCTGCATTGCATTGCATTGAATGCATTTTTAATTAAATATTTGTGTGTGTGTGTGTGTGTGTGTGTGTGTGTGTGTGTGTGAATGTGCATGAGAGAGACAGAGAGACAGACAGAGAGAGAGAGACAGACAGAGACTGACTGACTCTGAGTGTGTGTGTGTGTGTGTGTGTGTGTGTGTGTGAATGTGCATGAGAGAGACAGAGAGAGACAGACAGACAGAGACTGACTGACTCTGAGTGTGTGTGTGTGTGTGAGTGTGTGTGTGTGTGTGTGTGTGTATGTATGCATCCGTATAAGTTCTTGCAGAGGGGGCTGGAGAGATGGCTCAGTGGTTAAGAGCACTGACTGCTCTTCCAGAGGTTCTGAGTTCAACTCCCAGCAACCACAAGGTGGCTCACAACCATCTGCAATGTGATTTAATGCCCTCTTCTGGTATGTCTGAAGGCACCTACTCATATACATATAATAAATAAATAAATCTTTGGAAAAAAAAAGATTCCTACAGAGGCCAGAACAAGATCCCCTGTTACTGAATCACAGGCAGTGATAACCCTTAGGTAACCAAACTGGGGTCCCCAGAAAGAGCAGCAAGTAGTTGAAGCAGCTGAGCCATCTCTTCAGTACCCAAATGAGCTTTTTAATCTATTGTGAAGTGTGGGTTTTTTTGTTTTGTTTTGTTTTTGTTTTTTGTTTTTCAAAACAGGGTTTCTCTGTATATCCCTGGCTGTCCTACAACTAGCTCTGTAGACTAGGCTGTCCTTGAACTCAGAGACCTGCCTGCTTCTGCTTCCCAATTGCTGGTATTAAAGATATGCACCATACCTAGCTTGGTTTCGTATTTGTTTGTTTGTTTGGTTGGTTGGTTTTTGTTTTGTTTTGTTTTTCCTTCCCAATAAGAAATAAACTGAAGGAGCTAGCAGTGGGTGAAGGAGTCTATTGCCAAGGGTGATAACCTGAGTTCAATCCCCAGGACGTAATGGTGGAAGGTGAAAACTGTCTCCCACAGGTTATCCTCTAACATACAGACATATGTGCTATCACCTATATGCACCTGCACTTATGCACACCTGTTTTGTTATTGTCAGGGCTGCTGGTCAACCTGTCCCTCATTCCAGTTATGGGAGGACTAGCGTTGTGCACTGCCACGGAAATAAGCTTCAACATCCTGGGGTTTTCAGCTGCATTATCCACCAACATTATGGATTGGTGAGTTACAAAGCACAAGGGGAAATGATGAAGGAGTGGTTGCCTAAGACATGCTGGTTTTACTTTATCTAGTCCACAGATGTTCATACCCAAGCTAGGTCAGTCCCACTTCTGGGACTCAGAGCCAGGCTCCACTGTCCTGGTTTTTCTCCAGAAGTACAACAATGACTTCCGGATGAGGTGTGTTTTCTCCAGACCAAGATGGAGTTTGATGCGGTGTAATCCTGATTCTCAAAATGCTAACTAGAGAGATAGTTACACAGTCAGGGTAATTGTGATAATCAGGGTGATAACTAGGCCTTTGTGGTAGCACACATACCTGTCATCTCGGTAGGAGAACTGTCATAGCTGTAAGCCATCCAGGGATACATAGTGAGACACTACCTTAAATAACAACAACATCAAAACCATGGTGAAGGTGTCTTCTGACCTTCATATGTGTCCCATGGCATTCATGCACATACCCCATCCAGACATAAGCACTCTGTATGTGTGTCTATTAAAGTGTACAGCCAACCCTGTGATTAATACAATAATTCCAAGAAGCATGCCATCAACTCAGGAAAAATACAAGCTTAACCCTGTATGTCACATAGTTAATCTAAATAAAACCAAGGAAGAAGCCAGAGACTATCTCAAAGCTGTAAAGCCAGGCTACTGGATCTTTTTGTCTCTTCTTGGCTGAGTGACTATTTATATCCTGGTGTCAGGACTACAAAGATAAAAAGTTAACTTTCAGGTAGATGGCAGCCATTTGGCAAGGTCCTAGGGGAAAATGTTGGGTTGCTGTTGTTAGTGTTCTGGTCACACAGTCAGTTGAGGGCCAGATGCCATATTCTAGTCCTATTCCTTTTTATACTTTTTTTTTCCATACTGTGTAGTCCAGTCTATCTTTGAACTTGCAATCCCCCTGCCACATCTTCTGAGTGTGGAGACAACAGGTATTAGCCACATATAGTGTATCAGACAGGTGATCTTCATCCATGCCAACACAGAAGTTTACCACAAAACCTATTCATTCAGAACTTCTAATCAGTTTAAAGTTATTCCTATTTTTTGTTTTTGAGACAAGGTCTCTCTATTTAGCCATGATTTTCCTGAAACTCATTTTGTAGAGCAGACTAGTCTTGAACTCAGAGAGATCGACCTGCCTCTGTCTCCTGAGTGCTGGAATTTAAGGTATGCACTAGCATGTCTAGCCTTCCTTTTTTTGAGAGAAGGAGATGAGCCACCACAAGTGTCTATAGGTTTGTTATCACTGTTATTGCTCAAGACAACAGCTGACCTTGTAGTCATGAACAGAAATTGGATGTGCTCACCTTAGGAATGACTCCCTCTGGGCTGGCCTGCAAGGTTCGTGGTTCTCAGGAATCTAACAGGGTTAACCACACAGAACACCTCCTGTGAGAAGAAGCTTCATCTCTAGATATTCTCTGCAACCTGATTTTCCTGACTTCCTCTTGATTTTACAAACACTGAAACCTTCTGCTCAGAAGCCAATCTTCAGGGAACATGAATCTTTACCTGTTTTTTTACTGCCCTGTTGAGTGATCCTCTAAAAGGCAAAACCTCTAGATGAATCCTGAACATCTGCAGATGCTCTTGATTCATACTGTTCTGTTGTTTGAGACAGCCTCCTTGGTCACTATTCTGTCAGGGAGATCTTCTCCTCTCTTCTCCTCCCCTTTCTTTCCCTTTCCTCCCTTTCCCTCCCCTCCCCTTCTTTTTTTTTTTTTTT
>NW_022196900.1:115018952-115024920 GCF_008632895.1 Mastomys coucha
TTTTTTTTTTTGAGACAGAGTTTCTCTGTGTAGTCCTGGCTGTCCTGGAACTCACTCTGTCGACCTGGCTAGTTTGGAATTCAGAGATCCTCCTGCTTCTGCCTCTTAAGTGCACCATCACCTGGCTCTGAAGTCACTTTTGGAGCTAGAATTATTTTATTTTCCCATTGGCTACTTGTGTGTTTTCATTGTGGTGTATCTGACCTGGCTTTAAAATCTGTGGGTTTTCCCTTGGGTTGTTTGTCTGCATGAATAGTTTAATCAATTAAATATTTGTCCTGGAAGTCCTCATTGGCTTGGATTCTAATATGGATTTATGGGAACTTCATTCCAAGAGAGTTATTTGGTTTTGTTTGTTTGCTTGCTTAGTTTGGATTTTCTTTCTTTGTTTGTTTGAGATAGGTTCTCTCTACTTAGCCTTGACTGTCCTGGAACTTAATATGTAGACCAGGCTGTCTTTGACTACACCGAGGCCTGCCTGCCTCTGCCTCCTGAATGCCAGGATCAAAGGTGTGTGCCATCACTCCTGACTTTGATTTATTTTTATTATAGATGTTTTACCAGCGTGTATGTTTGTGCATCACATGTGCACCTGATACCCTCAGAGGCCCATGGAGGTCAGAAGAAGATGCAGGATGCCCTGGAACCTGAGTTATAGAAGGTTGTGAGCCACCATGTCAGTTCTAGGAACCAAACCTGTGTCCTCTTGTAATAGTAACAAGTGCTCTTAACACTTGAGCTCTCTCTCCAGCCCTTCTTTTGGTGTTTGGAGCAGGGTCCTACATAGCCCAGGCTGGCTTCTTACTCATTATGTATTTGAAGATGACCTTGAACTTCTAATCTTCTTGCCTCTACTTCCCTTGTTTGGTTTTTCATAGTGTGAAGATCAAGGCCATTGTAGTTCACTGATGTCTAGATGGCAGGTCATTCAGGTTCTACGTTCTCTATTTACTTGTCTGTAGGGATAATAGGCACAGTTCTACTTCTCAATGAGATGATGCTTGGACACACCTGGTACAGGACTGGGCTCCGGCAAGTAAGTGCCAGTGGCTGTCTGCGTTTGCAGCCATTATCATCAGCTCCTTACTCATTAACCACTTAAATGTTAACATTTTGTCTGTGTTCTAGTTTGCAGAATGTTTTTTCAAAAAAGCTTCTCAGTGGGGACAAATACAGGTTCTCGTAAGTATCTCTAGTAAGAGGATTTCTAGTTTCTATTTTTGTGTCTGGTGGCAGTAGTCGAATGGCCGTAGTGTGTGGAGGTGGAGTGGGGAGGGGATGAGACCAGCATTTCCTTATGTAGTTCTGGCTGTCCTAGAACTTTCAATATAAACCAGGTTGGCCTTGAATTCATGAAGATCTTGTGATCTTTGCCTTTGCCTCCCAAGCCCTTCGATCAAAGGTATGCACTACCATGTCCAATATTGAATCTAATTTCATTAATTTTTGATTATTGTACAGCCTTGAATGACCTCTGGGAGCCTGAACTCATTTTGAGTGTTCTGAACAGCTTTGACAGGTCTTTGTAAAAAAATTGAGAGAAAACCACCTGTTTCCCAACTTACTCCTTAGACCACCAAACAGCCACTTCAGTTCATGGTGACCCTTTCATTCTATGGAGCCAAGGGCATCATTGTCATTGTGGGAGACATAGTTCTAGATTGTTGATTCTTTAGATTTTTTTCTGAAAGGAACTGCATAGAAGCCTAGACTCAAGCACGGGAAAGAGCAAGTATCTTCTGTCACTGCAGGGCCCCGGAACTGCAGTTCTACACCAGTGCTGCTGCTGTGGCCTTGCTCATTCCAGCATGGACCTTCTTCATGGTGGGTTTCCAGCCTGGCACCCACCACACTGGGGCTACTGCTGCCCTTTGACAGTTCAGGGGAAGAAGGGTGGCCAGTTTTAAGGTTTTAAGGCTTGCATATCTTGTACTTTGGAAAAGGCTATTTTTCCATTGTAGAATAGTCAATGGAGCTGGGTGGTGGCGCACACCTTTAATCCCAGCACTTGGGAGGCAGAAGCAAGGAGATCTCTGTTAGTAGGTGAGGAGGCTGGACTGGTCTGCAGTGAGTTCCTAGACAGCCAAGGCTACACGGAGAAACCCTTTCCTAGAAAAAAGAAGAAAAAAAAAGAATAGTCAACAGTTTTTTGTTGTTTTGAGACAGCGTCTAGTATGTAGTTCTGGTTGGCCTGAAAGTTGCTATGTAGACCAGGTTAGCCTCAACCTTAGAGATATGCCTGCCTCAGCCTCTTGATTGCTAGTATTAAACGAATATGTCTCCACACCTAAGTCAGTATTTGAACCAAACTGAGAGGATCCACCCTCAGCCCCTTCTCTACATGGCCATCTAGTGAGCCTGTAGGTACAGATACACTCATGACATATTTCCTTGTTTTTTTCCTTAAAACTTATTGCACTGGAAGTCTATAGTGATCATGCAGTGGAACATAGCCTTTGCCTTGCCCCACAGTTACACACATGGTAAAGGTATTTCTCATATCTACATCCTTTGCAAATGGGGATGTGTCTTGGGAATATAGTCTTGAAACTGGAATGGTTGGTTAAAATATTTTATGTTCCCATTAGCAGTACACAGGAGTTTCAGTTTCTTTTGTAGCACTCTGCATACATTCTGAGAGTCCTGATAAAGGGGAACAGTGTTCCCAATGGTCCTGATTTTCAGTTACTGGGCACCAGTGACATCATATCTTCTTAGCAGTGATGGTGATAGGGAGACATAGGCCAGAAGAGTGTCCTTTTGTTTTGTCCATAGGATGTCCCTGTGATTGGTAGGAGTGGGAAGAGCTTCAGCTACAGCCAGGATATCGTGCTGTTGCTGCTGACAGATGGTGCCTTGTTTCACCTTCAGAGTGTCACTGCATATGCCCTGATGGGAAAGATTTCCCCTGTGACTTTCAGGTGAGTAGAACATTAGGATTCATTAGATATTTTGTGCTATCACTACATGAAGTAGATTTGCAGGGAATTTTTTCCTAGAAATCCATGTTGCTGAAATTTTTCTTTGTCTATCTACAATAGAGCTGTCCGAGTTGTCTAGATAATGGGATGTCTGTTTGTGTTGTCTCAGATAGGCACTGGTCACCACATGTTATTCCTGAGCACTTACTGTAGAAGTACAGTGACAAGAGTACTTTTTTTTATTTGAGTTTAATCACTTTCTGTCTTTCTGTCTTTTTGGTTTTTTGTTTTGTTTTGTTTTTTTGTTTGTTTTTAGACAGGTTTCTCTGTGTAGCTCTGGTGGCCTGGAACTCACTCTATCGACCAGAATGGCTTAGAATTTATACCGATTCGCCAGCCTCTGCCTCCCTAGTGCATGTGTCATCTTGCCTGGCTTGATATTTCATTTTTCAATGTTGGTGATTCTTCAAAAAAGAAAAAGAGGTGACTATAGCATATGCAGTGGCTGCTTTTCTCCGTGTGATGGCTGTTCCCACATGGTAACTAACAATCTCCTGTAACTGCAGCTCCAGGAAATCCAACACCCTTCTTCTGGCCTCCTTGGTTACTACACATACATCATACTTATACTTACATATGGACAAAACTTCCATACACATAAAATAAAAATAAAGCCTCATACCAGACAGCGGTGACACACACCTTTACTTCTAGCATTCAGGAGGCAGAAGTAGGAGAATCTCTGTGAGTTCAAGGCATACCTGGTCTACGAAGGAAGTTCCAGGATAGCCAGGGCTATAAAGAAAAACCTTGCCTCAAAAAACAAACCAATTAAATAAATAATAATAAATTTTCAAGAAAAATCTTTTATTAAAAAAGTTTTTGTTTTGTTTCTATTGTGGAAGTAACAAGTAAGCACAGACATCCCGTAGTATCTGAGGGAGTCTGGTTCCAGGACTCCACCAGTGCTAAAATTCACAGATTACTTTTTCTTTTTGAAATGGTCTTATATGTAGCCTATGCTGGCCTGGGACTCAATATATAGCCAAGGAAGCCATAGAATTTCATAATCTTTCTGCTATCTCTCAAATGCTGGGATCAGGCATGTACTACCATATCTGATTCAAAATCCACAGATCTTAAATTCCCTATATAAAATGGCAAGGAATTTGCATAGAGACTACATTTAGGACTAACAAAATGCTGTGTAAATGCTATAAGTAACTGTTACACTGTATCTTTAGGGAACAATACCAAGAAAAAAGTCTATATACTTAATATAGGCTAAGTTTTTCTCTAGATATTTCTATCTGTGGTCAGTTTATTCCAGGGATGTCTAACACATAGAACCTATTGTTCTCATAGAAAGTTCAAAAGGGCAGAAATGTATAAAAATTAAGTTATCCATAGTTCCAACCCAACAGAACAAATGTACAGACATTTTCATGTATTTCTTATTAACTGTCACTACTTGGTCCAAATGTGGGCATGGGACCAGTTTAATTTAACAAATTATAGCCTCTTAAGGTTGTTTTTCCCCCTCTGGGCTGTAAGGATCTTGACAGTATGCATGGAGTTTGTCCCATTCTGTTAGAGAAAGTAAGCTGAAGCATTTAGGAGCAAAATATCACAATGCTGCTGTGAGTGTTGCCATAGCCTCAGGGTTTGAAGCAGGAGAATAGTTAGAGGCAAGACTAGGATCCATGGTGAGAATTCTCTCTCCACACCGGAAAAACACGCACACACCCACCCTGCAATATCTTCACTTTAAAACATTTTAGTCCAGGTGCTAGAAGATAGCTCAGGGTTAATAGTGCTTACTGCTCTTGCAGAGGACCAGGGCTCAGTAGCAAGCACCTACACTACAGTTTACAACCATGTATTACTCCAGCTCCAGGGGATCTAACACTTCTTCTGACCTATGTGGTCTCCTGCACACACATGGTGTACATACATGCAGTTAGGTACATGCACATACACAGAGAATAAAATAAACATTTTAGTTCAAATAAATGAGGAAGCATGGTTGCATACTTATGTAATTCCAGCATTCAGGAGACTAATACAGGAGGACCCCTGCAGTTCAAGGCCAGCCTACGGTACATAGCAAGACCTTGTCTCAAAAAACTAAGACAAGAAGCTAGGGAGCTAACTTAGAGGTTCAGAGCACTTGTTGCTCTTGAAGAAGACCTGAAATTGATTCCCAGCACCCACATGGTGATTTACAACAATCCAAAACCTCCATTTCCAGGAGCTCTCATAGCCTCCCCCTACTTTTGTGAGCACCAATCAGAAATGTGTGCACATAGAGACATGCAGGAAAATTCACACATGTAAAAACTAATTTTTCTTCCTGACCACTAATCCCAGAAATAATGACTCTGAGACTATTTATTAATAAATGCCTAGGCCATAAGCTTTGCCTTGCTCTCCAACAAGCTCTTATTATCCCTTTTATTCTAACTTGAGTTCATCTACATAGCTGGTTTAGTTACATAGCTGGTTTACTTCCGTCTTCTCGGCATTCAGGGGTGAATCTTTCCTTATGCTAACCTGAGTTTATCTACCTGCCAGTCTCAGCATTCTGGGGCAAATATTTCTCACCTCTGACTATTTTCTAGATTCTCTCTATCCCTGCCAGATGTCCCACCTCCTATTTTCTGCCTCAGCTCATTGGCCATAAGCTTTCTTATTGACAGGTGGTGCTTATAAGAGATTCTTTGTACATATACTCAATAACATTTTTTCAAAAAAGACAAAAAACTAAGGCCAAGCTGGGTGTGATAATACACTCTTATAATCACAGTACTTAGGAAGCAGAGGCACTATTCAAAGCGGCCTCATCTATTTAGAGAGATAGATGCTGGCCTGGGCTGTAACGGAAGGAAAGAAAGAAAGCTGAAGCTGATGTGACAAGGTGTCATTCACCAATCCCAGGTAGTGGGGCAGTGGGGCTATGTTAGTGTTTCTATACTTTTCTGTTTGAGCTTCTTCTTCTTCTTCTTCTTCTTCTTCTTCTTCTTCTTCTTCTTCTTCTTCTTCTTCTT
>NW_022196900.1:115025163-115033221 GCF_008632895.1 Mastomys coucha
CCTCCTCCTCCTCCTCCTCCTCCTCCTCCTCCTTCTTCTTCTTCTTCTTCTTCTTCTTCTTTTTTTTTGGCTTTTCGAGACAGCGTTTCTCTGTGTAGACCTGGCTGTCCTGGAACTCACTCTGTAGACCAGGCTGGCCTCGAACTCAGAAATCTGCCTGCCTCTGCTTCCCAAGTGCTGGGATTAAAGGCGTGTGCCATCACCACCCAGCTAGAGGTTTTTTCTTCTTTAAGTTTATTTAATGTGAATGGGTTTTTGTTTGTTTGTTTGTTTGTTTGTTTGTTTGTTTGTTTTTTGGGGGGTCTGGTGCAAATGTATGTACATCATGTGCATGCTTGGTGCCCATGGAGGCCAGAAGAGGGCATTGGATTCCTGGGGACTGGAGTTACAGAAAGTTTTGAGCCACCCTCTGAGTGCTGGATACCAAACCCAGGTCCTCTGAAAGAGTAGCCATTGCTCTTACTCACTGAGACATTTCTTCAGCCCTTGTTTTGAAATTTTTCATTAAAAAAGAAAGAATAAACCTGAGAAATAAAAGAACAAAGATGCAGACAAACTCCCTAATGCTCCCAACCCCAGTGTGGTAGGCACCTTATCCATGTCCCTCTTGGGGCCGAGACCCTGGATGGACAACACAGCACTGTTGCATTGTGTGACATTTGTAGTCACTGCCAGCAGCAGGCTATACCCTGTGTGGTGTGAAGCCAGAGTCTGACTTTTATCTCTACTGCTGTAGTGTCGCCAGTACTGTGAAGCACGCCTTGTCTATCTGGCTCAGCATCATCGTTTTTGGAAACAAAATCACTAGCCTGTCTGCCATTGGCACCATCCTTGTCACAGTGGGTGTCTTGCTCTACAACAAGGCCAGGCAGTATCAGCAGGAGACTATGCAGAGTCTGGTCACAGCCACCAGCCGAAGCCCAGGAGATGACACAGATCCACTGGTTCCCCAGGACTCCAGACAGCACCACTGATCACCTGATGCTATGTCCAGGCCTAGGCATTTCTTCTGTGCTCCATGGTGGAACAGAGAGGGAGATGATGCAGGGCAGGTCTCTTGCTCTTTCCTGGACATGGGAATTTGGAAATCAGCTTCTGCTTGGTAGAGCCCTGCAGGAGGAATCAAATGACCTACAGCTCCCCGGCTGCAAGTGAACCTATGTCTCAGTGCTCAGCTTGTACTACGGAATAAGCACAGGCTCCAGTGTCAACCTGAGTTGCTGTCTCCTTGATGCTATTCAGGAGACCTAAACTTTTCTATGACCACCACCACTACCACCACAGGCACTGAAGCATCTTGGTTCTTGACAGTCTATAAAACAGACATTCCAGATGCCAATGACTCTAGTATGGAGCCATAAAACCCTGAGAAACCAGAGTCTCAGACAGAATAGACAGTGTCTCCTGCCATAGAGGGACAGGGCTATGTGAAGGAAAGTGTCCCTTCTTGGCCTGTGCTTTACTGAACTACCTGCTCCAGGGTTGTTGTCCCATGTTTCTGCTACCCATTTTGTGATTGCCCACTCTGGGAAGTTGGGGACAAATCTCTAATTCAAACAGATGCTCTAGAGTGCTTTTCCATTTTAAGAATGATAAATGTGAATTGGGCTGTTCTGAATGGCACAGTTGGCTACCCTGTGAAGATTCCCCTTCAAGATGGATGATATGGAAGTTTTGATGAACATTTGAGTGTATACAGGCTATGTTGTAGTTAAAGGGACACTGCTTTTTGACATAGCAGGTGCCTGTGGAGGTTTCTCGAGTGTCTGCATGTAAGATACATCGAGTCTACATGCACAGCTAGCTCTTTACTAGGGATCATATGATGACTCCCTGAGCCACCAGGTGCCAGAACTTAAGATGGAGTGGAGGACAACAGTGGGCCTTGGGCGTAAGACACTGAAGTTCTACATTATTCAACATTTTGTGAGTTGTGTGTAGAGTGCAGTCTGTTGCCAGCCAGTCTTTAAGACTCTCTCCATTACTTATAAGCTGTAGCCACTGGCACTTCTTGTCCAAGTCTCACTGGTCCTCCCTTCTGTAAGCCTTATGTGCCCATGGTGGTTCACTGATTTCAAAGTTGGCTTCTTACCTGGAAAGTATGAAAATAGCCCCTCAAAGAGATATTGGGGTAAAGAAGAGCAATAATTATGTCTATGTTTTATTTACTTGAAAAAGTCATCTGCCATGATGATGGATCAAAATGAGGCCTTTTAATCTATAAGCTACCTTTTAAAAGAAGCTGATGTGTGCTGGACACCAGCTAGCTGTGTCTTTACTATGCTATGTAAGCACCCAACTCCTTGTGAAGATGTTCTCTCATCTGACTTTGCCCAGGATTCTAGTTCCTTCCTCTTTGTTCTTCTTAAAATAAAGATCCAATGGGGAGGGTAGATGGCAGATGTTAGATTAATATGTGCAGTAGACCTGTCTATTCAAGATCTAGCTATGGAGCACATGCTTGTGGGTATTGGTTAGAAGATCTCATCTGGCCTTCCCATAGACCATGTCTAAGTATTCTCAGAGTTCTATATGCCTGGCTTCTTACTATTATTTGGAATTTCTGCTTGTGTATAATTAGGAAATGGGTCCATTGTGACTTGCTCAGGCCACTCCTCCCCTACATCACCAGACTCAGCCTGTTTTGATTTTCTAAATTTTTGGACTAGAAACAAAAACTTTTTCTTAAAGCAATTTTATGTAAAGCTGCTTTTGAGATTTGTCCTCAAAGGTGGAAAGATCATGGAATCAGCCACTTCCTTCAGCTCTTCCAGGAGAGGGCTATGTTGAGAGTCCTGGAATGGCCCTGCCTGACCATTTGTTATGACCATACCATAACAATATATTTTTAACTAAATTTGTTAGTGCTTTCATAAAATACTATGTTCTTCATGAGTTGTTACTGATGTAAATGTACAAATATTGACACCACGTGTCATTCCTTGTCCTGGATGATCCTCCTGAATCTATGTCATTGTCTGGTCTGAACACTGGATTGACCTTCTGAGCCAGCCACCTGCTTACCCACTGCATGCATGGATAAAAGACGCACACATTTCTAGTTTCAGAAATACTTCTAGGGGCTATGGAGATGGACTAGTGGTTAGATTTCTTGCTGAGGACCCAAGTTCAGTTCCTAGAACTCATGTAGAGTGCTTTGCCAACTTCCTATAACTCCAGCTTAAGGGGTTTTAATGTCTCTGGCTTCTTTGGGCATCTGCACATGGGCTCGTGTATGAACACACACACAACGTAACTACATTTGCTGGAAGAGGTGGTACATGCCTTTAATTTCAGCACTTGGGAAGCAGAGGCAGGTGGATCTCTGATTTTGAGGGCAGTCTGGACTACAGAGCAAGTTCTAGGACAGCCAGGGCAACACAGAGAAACCCTGTCTTGAAAAACCACATAAATAGATAAATAAGTGTTAAAAGCTTCCATGATTTGGGGCAGATCACTGGCATGTACTGTGAAGCTCTTGGGTTGCTCCCCAGCAGCAGATGTGGGACAGAGGAATGAAGGGGAGACAACAACAACAAAACCCAAAACCTGCAATACTAAAAGACAAGGAAAGTATTTTTTAATTTATTGTTCTTTATGCATTGGTGTTTTGCCTGCATGTGTGTCTGTGTGAGAGTGTTGGATCTCCTGGAACTGTAGTTACAGATAGTTATAAGCTGCCATGTAGCTCCTGGGAATTGAATTCAGGTCCTTTTGAAGATCAGCCATCTTACCAGCTCCTGTTTTGTTTGTTTTTAAACCAATTCATGATGGTTTAGTACTTTGGTTTAGTACATCTTAGTACTTTGGAGGCATAAGACTTCATAGTGATTCAAGGCCAGTTTGGGCTACATATTGAAACCAAGTTTCAAAAAAAGTTTTATGATCATAATTTCTCAAGTATTAGGATTATAATCTGTTTTCAGGTGCTGGTATTTTACACTTTTAATCCCAGCACTCAGAGGTAGAGGCAGGTGAGTCTGAGGTTAGCCTCGGACAAAGCCAATTCCAGGATAGCCAGGGCTCTGTTACACAGAAAAACCCTTTCTCAAGAAAAGTAAAAATGATGACTCAGAGGAGATTAAAGAGAATAAAAGCTGCTCAAGGGATTCAGCCCAATAAACTTTACTTTGTGCCTTAAAAACAACACAAAAGAAAACAGCTTTGTGATCCTGTTCTCAGATGGACACTTTGCTCAGTGAAGATAATAGATGCTCAGCACAGCCTTTCACATCTGTCCAAGTGATGTCTTCTTAGCATTGGAAAGGGGTAAACAAAGATGTTACTATAGATGGGAAACCATGCCAGTTCCTTCTGAGGTTGCATTTACCTATGTAACCCGTATTGTCCTTGAAGTCCTTGAAGTTTAGATCTTCCTAATTCATCGCTCTTAGTACTGAGTATACGTCATCGCTTCCGTCTCTCCTACCTTTGAGCAACAACCTTTTGGTGTTCCTTAACATAAATATTGACCTCCCTGTGGGGGGCTTCTTCTTCTCTTCATTCCCGGACCCTTTGGCTGTTGTGCTAGGGATAGAACTCGGGGCTTCCGGAATGCTACACTGCTACTCTTTCTCTGAGACATGGCCTCCAGCCTTTTTTTCTTAGTTTATAATGTTTTTTGCTCTCTCCCTGAATTAGAACAGGACATGCTGATTGTAGACAAATAGTACCTACCACAATTCAGAGTGTGGTAGGTTTTAACTTTGGTGTCTCTGAAGTATGTTTTCCTTGGTACTCTGATCCTGACTTTGGTAGCTGTTGGACCCTTCCTTACATGTCCAAGTTTAGTTTGAATCAAATCAAGTTTGCAAGTGGTGTGTGGGGTTTTTGTTTTTACTTTTCATTTCTGGGACTCAAACTGCATATTAAATTCATTTGTAATGTCTGGATTTGGAGATAATTGTGCATCTGTGTTTATTCAGTGTTGGCACTTTAGAAAAGGCCACAGTTTAGGGTGGGTAAATGTCTGCATCAAAGCCAAATGGTATTTGCTTTATACCAAACAATACTAGAGAACTAAAACACATCATGAGGAAAATGTATAATTTTGTATTTCACCTCTTTCAGTATTTAAATAATTATATTAATGCTCTTAGAAAATAATTCTGTTAGATAATTCAGTGATTACTGAAATAAATTCATATTGTGCAGTTAATCCTGCAGTATCCTCCTCATTATTTTTATCCAAGCTGCCAGTGGTTCTTTTATGAATATGAAAATATGTAACTGTTTTCTTTTGTTTGGTTGGTTTCCTTTTTTTGATACAAGGTTTTTCTGTGTAACCCTGTGGACCAGGCACTTTGAACTTAGAGATCCACCTGCCTCGGAAGTGATGAGATCAAAGATATGAGCCACCACCACCTAACTCATTTATTTATGCTGTTGAAATTAGACTTGGTTTCAGTCACTGATGCTTCTGGAGGCAAAGTAAGAGCTGGGATCACAAAAGTGTTTCACTCCAATGCCCTTCATTTTTTAAAAGCACTAGTTATATTCTTTTGCATCTTACCATTTCACAGTCATAACTGACAGTGGTTTCCTTTTCATTTTGTTTCTTTCTGCCCCCAAACTCAAGAAGTTTAATTATGTTGCTATTTTTTGTTTTTCGAGACAGAGCTTCTTTTGTAGCCTTGGCTGTCCTGGAACTAGCTCTGCAGTCGATGCTAGCCTGGAACTCACAAGAGGTCCTCCTGCTGCCGCCTCTTCCCAAGCGCTCGGCTTAAAGGCGTGCTCCACAGATGCATAGCATTGATTTTTTTTTTTTTCAAAACCCACAGGATAACCTGACAAAGACAAGCAGCAGGAAATTTCCTTTCTGCTTTCTCTTGTAAATGCCCTGATAGGTTAGGTTTTTAGTGGAATCGTAGAACACTTTAAGACCTTCAGGTGGTTTAAGTACACTTATGAGAAGTGTCTAGACCAAATTACAATCTGGAGATCTTAATTAGCTTTGTGGTCAGCAATTAGAATGAAAAGAAAACAAAGAGAATACAGAGAGATAGAAGCAAGAGAGATAGAGGAAGTCTGATGGGTAGAAACAAATGTCTGGTTGTGGAAGGTCGAGTAGCACAAGTAGCTTGCTGCGAATGCAAAGGCTGTTTGTTCTGCCTGTTGACTATGCTACCGAGTTCCTGGGGGCAGACCTGCCTGGCAAAGCAGAGGTGCAAGGGGAGGCATGGCCCAGTGTCCGCGCCACAGTCATGGCGCATCGTCTCAAAACGTCATCTTAGAGACACCCTAGGGCGGCACCAGATGCTACTTTGTTTTTAGTTCGGGTTTTTTGTTTGTTTTTGTTTTTGTTTTCGAGACACTGTTTCTCTGTGTAGCCCTGGCTGTCTTGGAACTCACTGTGTAGATCAGACTGGCCTCGAACTCAGAAATCCGCTTGCCTCTGCCTCCCAAGTGCTGGGATTAAAGGCGTGCGCTACAACTGCCTGGCGCTACTTTGTTTTTAGCCTCCCAGCCGTGCGTCATTGGCAAGAGCCAACTTACGGAAGAAGGACACTTCCGGTGTGTTCCGAGTACTGTTGAGCGGCAAAAAAAAAAAAAAAAAAAAAAAAAAAAAAGCAGAGCCGCACGCGGTTCGTCGTCGTCATGATGCGTCATCAGCACGCTTCCGCGAAGGAAGTGACGACAATCCTAGCGCGCGCCGGGCGCTGTTTCTTCCCAGACTCCAGGACCGGCTGCGGCGGCTGTAGCGGCGCAGGGGTGAGTGGCGGCCGAGGGGTTCGGATGAGGGTTTACGGCTCTCCTGAAGGATCGCGACTGGCGACACACTGCTGCCGCGACCAGTCTTGCTCCACACAGAGCTGAGGGCAGTGGAGGCGGCAGGCCCTGGCGCTCCCCGGAGCCAGTCCCTGCCTCAGGTTTGCTTGACTGAACCCTCAAAAGTCGGACCCTGTCCCGGAGTCCAGTGTTTGACAGTACACCTTGATCTTACCTGTCACCCAGGCCTCCCCGCGTCCTGGAGCTTTCTCACACAACCTTTTGACACCTAAGGCAGAGTTTGTTGAGTGCGAGTCACTGAAATAAGAGCTTTGACCTGGATGGTCTTTCATCCTAGAACAGTACCATTACGTGGATGATGATGATGATGATTGCGTTTTACGGAAAACTGAACTGAGGTAAACTAAGTTGCCCAAAACCTTACAGGAATGACAGAAACGATTTTATATTCAGGCAGAATCCTTCCTACCTACCGGGACTTCCGGGACTTATTCTGAAACACTAATGGTTAGACTTAAGTGTTCAGAAAAGACACAGCGACAGACCGTAACTTTCTGTGTCCCGAGGTTGCTTGAATTATTTTTCTTTTTGCAGTGTTTTAACTCAAATGGGTGATGAAAAGGACTCTTGGAAAGTGAAAACGTTAGATGAAATTCTCCAGGAAAAGAAACGAAGGAAAGAACAAGAGGAGAAAGCAGAGATAAAACGCTTAAAAAATGTAAGCTATGTTTTTTAAGTAAGTGGTTTTCTTAAAGAAGATTTAATTTCTTTGCCCTCATTTTTCCATTAGAACAACGCTTCTTCGGTGAAGTTCTTTTGTACTTCCAAATGTCACAGGTGAGCCCAAAATCTATTCTAAAATTAACAAAAACATTCATATTCTCAGTTGACATTGAAGGTAGATTAATAACACACTGAAGCTGTATCTAAATTTGAATATCTTGTTAAATAAAATGTTCTGAACCTAGAATCATTAGTGCCACCAGACTAATTTTTCTCATTTCATTATTCATAATACCATGTACCAAGCTTTTTTAATAGAGTGGGAACTTTCCTTATAATTAAAGTGAGTGCTTTGTAATTACCTTGGTTTGGATGATGGCATACTCAGAGTTAGGTGACTGGATAAGAAACACTGACCTAAGTACTTCTTATTGTCAATGTATGTATGGTGTACTTCATGTGTAAAAATCCAACTAAAGTCTTAGTTTTGAACAAAAACTAAGAAAAGCTAATGTTTTAGAAAAGCTAACATTGTTCATAGAGTCTTATGTCCCTTATCATGTATGGTGTTTTAAACTTTCTGTTCTCAGGCTTCAGGTTACAAAA
>NW_022196900.1:115033231-115047102 GCF_008632895.1 Mastomys coucha
AAAAAAAGTGATGTTAATTACATGAGTTTTGAACAAAAGTTATATTTTGTAAAGTCTCTATTCAAAAAATGTGTATTTAGAGTTGGTTAGCAAACTACAGTTATCATTAAAGATATGTTTACACTGTACAACTTTTAATCCTAATACCCAAGAACTCCGGAGGCAGGCAAATCTCTTGAGTTCAAAGCCAGCCAGTACAATATATATTTTATATATATGTATAAATATATATGTACATCTGTATCTATGTGTGGATGTATATGTATATATGCCAATATACACATATACTTCCATATATGTGTGTGTGTGTGTTTCTGTATGCATATATATAGTGTATATAGTGAGATACTATATAGTGAGATACATACTGTGATGTAACCTCAACATTTTGAATACTGAGGCAGGTTTCTAGCTCAAAAACTATCTTGAGCTACATAAATTATTTTTCAGAGATAGAAAAAGAAGAAAGGTTATTGATAAGGAAAATGACTTAATGCTTCAATTTTCATTGCTTCTTAGTCTGATGACCGGGATTCCAAAAGGGATTCCCTTGAGGAGGGGGAGCTGAGAGATCACCGAATGGAAATCACAATCAGGAACTCACCATATAGAAGAGAGGATTCTATGGAAGACAGGTGAGAGAATTTAAGGTGTTGTCGTACTTAGCTCATGGGCCACATGGGCCCTAGGTTAACTATGAATGCATCCCAATGCAGAATTGTGAACTACTTAAAACATGGGTTTTGTTTTTGCAGTTTGATTGGAGAGAGAGTGTATAAGTGTGTGTGTATGTGAGAGAGGGAGAGAGAGAGGGAGAGGGAGAGAAAGAGCCTGTGTGTATGTGTTACTTCATCCACAGGACCCAGAAGAGCCCCAAAGCTGGAGTAAAAGGTTTTTGTAAGATGCCCAGTGCTGGGCAGTGGTGGCGCACGCCTTTAATCCCAGCATTTGGGAGGCAGAGGCAGGCAGATTTCTGAGTTCGAGGCCAGCCTGGTCTACAGAGTGAGTTCCAGGACAGCTAACAGAGAAACCCTGTCTGGGGGTGGGGGGGTGGAAGATGCCCAGTATGGGTTCTGGGAACTGAACTTGGGTCTTTTCAAAAACAACAAATGTTCCTAACTACTCAGCCTTCTCTCTAGTCCCCTAGCCTGCCTTTTGTCAGTATTACTTGGAAAAGGTTTTGGTGCTAGAGAGAGGGCTTAGTGTTTAAGAGCACTTGTTTTTATATCCTATATTGCAAGTAAAGATTGTTTTTATTTATTTTATATATGTGATGAATACACTGTAGCTGTCTTCAGACACACCAAAAGAGGGCATCGGACCCTGTTATAGATGGTTGTAAGCCACTATGTGGTTCTGAGAATTGAACTCAGGACCTCTAGAAGAACAGTCAGTGCTCTAAACACTGAGCCATCTCTCCAGCCCATAAATAAATTTATTAAAAAATAAATTTTTGTATGTTTGGTTTTTTGTTTATTTGAGACAGCATCTCTATGTAGTCCTGCCTGTCCTGGAGCTCACTATATAAATCCTTAAACTCAGAAATCCACTTGCCCCTGCCTCAAAAGTGCTGGGATTTAAAGGTGTGTGCCACCATGGCTGGCTTTTTAAAGTTTGTATTTTGACCTGAAGTTTGTCTCACATGTGAGATTGCTTTTGTGTGGAGTTAGTTATGAAGTCCAAATAAGCATGTACTCCTTTCTTTGTGATGTCATCCATCAAGCAGCACCATTTAGATAATAGGTTTAAATGGTTGTCCTGTATTGCAAGTCTACAGTTTTCGAAGTAATCCAACGTTGAGTTCAGAGGGCCACTGTCATCGTGTTGATGTCTGATGATTCTTTCAGTGGCGATGTGTGGTGTTTTCTTCTCTCATTCTGTAACAAAACTACGGGAAGTACTTCTGTAAATTTCTTCCAGGATCTTGGTGTTAAAGAATTAGTTGAAGGTTTTGTTAAATGACCTTTTTATTTGTTAAAGTTAATAAAATTACAGGACTTTAGCAGCCTTATTGAAGTATAAATAACTAAATGAATTGCATATAATGTGTGATTTGATATAGTTTACCTTGGCCATGAAACCATCATTACAATCAAGGAAATGAATAAACACTCGCCTCTCTGTAGAAAGGCGCTTTTGTTCTACAGACCACACTGTTTCTCATAGTTCTTTCTGTGGAGAATATTCTTCTCTGAGTAGACGCTGACTCTCTGCATTTGTCCTCACGGGGTTGCTCACCTCTTTCAGAGGCGAGGAGGATGATTCTCTGGCCATCAAACCACCCCAGCAAATGTCTCGGAAAGAAAAGGCTCACCACAGAAAAGATGAGAAAAGAAAAGAGAAACGTCGACATCGTAGCCATTCAGCAGAGGGAGGTATGAACGGCTTTGCTTTTTCTGTGGTGGTCACAGCTATTTGCATCCTCTCTCATGGCCTGCCTTCAGTTGTGTCTAAAAGTAAGGATGAGTGAAATTTTAGCCAAAAGTATAAACTCATAGTAGACTTTTTGGAATAATTGTTTGCTTTTCCTTCTGGTATGTGTGTTTTAAGTCATTTGTCTACATACACAGTTGTCATTTGATACATATAGGTGAAAACACCAAAAAGAAAAAGAAAAAAAATAAGTGTTGGGGTCAAATCTAACTAATGGCTTTGACTAGAGAGGATTGGTCTTGTGCCAGTGCCAAGAGGTTCTGTTTTTGTGGGGGTTTTTTTATGTGTTTGTTTTTGTTTTTGTTTGTTTTTTTTTTTCAGACAGGGTTTCTCTGTATAGCCCTGGATGTCCTGGAACTCACTCTGGAGACCAGGCTGGCCTTGAATTCAGAAATCTGCCTGCCTCTGTCTCCCAAGTGCTAGGATTAAATGTTTTTTTGTTTTTTTAAATAACATTTATTAAAAGCAAAATTTTGCTAGGTAGCTGTCTGTTCTCCAGTACCCAAGATTCTCTCCATCTACCTCCTTAATTCTGCAAACCTAGCTTCTAAAGGGTTCTCAGGAATCTATTTAAATCTTACTGTGAGTGCAGTTGTTAATGTGGTTTTATAACATGGTGTAGAAATCTGTTTAAAAGGAACAGTTTTGTGTATTCTGTATGAAGAATGATTCTTTCTAAAGTTCTGAAAATAATATAGAACATTAAGAAAGATAAAAATCAAGGCTAGAGAGACAATTCATGGTTAAAGGTGCATACTGCTCTTGTAGAGGAGATCTGGATTTGGTTCTTAGCACTCACATCAGACATCCTTCTACTGCCAAGAGCTCCTTCATGCAGGTAGTGCACTCAAACTCATTTATGCAAGCACTTGTGTATGCCATACGTAGATGAGTCAGATGAGGACGTCAGATCCCTTGGAGCTGAAGTTACAGGTGGTTGTGAGTGTGTTTGGAACCAAACATGGGTCCTGTGGAAAAACAGCAAGCATTCTTAACTGAAGGTTCATTTCCCTAATGCTCATATCTCATTAGGGAAACATGCCAGAGTAAAAGAGAAAGAAAGAGAACACGAACGCCGGAAACGCCATCGAGAGGAACAAGATAAAGCTCGAAGGGAATGGGAAAGACAAAAAAGGAGGGAAATGGCAAGAGAGCATTCCAGGAGAGAGAGGTGAGACCTGCTGATTAGTGACTGTGGTCACGTGGTCATTGAGAGACTTGGCTTAGTGATCAGATGAGGAAAGGATATTACAGGGGAATGTTGAGTTTCTGCACTAGTGACTTTTTTCTTTGCTGTGACAAAACGCCTTATACAAGCAACTTAAGGAAGGAAGGAAGTAGATCAGCTCATGGTTTGAGGGTACTGTGCATCGTGGCAGGGTGGCAGGAATATCAGGCAGCTAGTTATATTAAATCTGCAGTCAGGAAACAGACTAATAAATGTTGATAGTCATTTTTATTTCTCCTTCTTACTCATTCTGGGATCCAGGTCCCAGAATGTGTTGGTACCCACATTAAGGTGGGTCCTTTCACTTCCAAACAGTCTAAAAATTCCTTTATTGTGGTAACCAGAGATTTGTCTCCTGGGTAATTTTAGACCCTGTCAAGGTGACAGTATTAACTGACACAAGTTACTAGATAGGAATTCAGGCATTGAGGATGACGAGTTGAGCCAGATGTGAAGTTATAGAGTTGGAGAGGGAGGCACAGCAGAAAGACATATTTTGTGAATAACTCTAACCCTGTGGCACTGGGAAGTTAGGCAGGTTCTATCTTAAAAGAACATGGAGTCTCACACCTTTTCAGTGGTGGGTTATTCTTAAGCTGTGGTACAGTGAGGTAAAGGCTGGACATGTACACGTCTTTAACCCTAATAGTAAAGAGGCAGAGTCAGGCAGACCTCTTTGAATTTGAGGTCAGCCTGGTCCACATAACAAATTCTGAGCCTGTCATGGCTACAAAGTGAGACATTGTCTTTAAAAAAAAAAAAAGGAAAAGGAAAAAAAAGGAAGGTAGCAGGCATCCTGGAAGTCACTCAAGTTCATAGTGTGAATCCTGTCACAGTCGGTGCTTAGTAGGAGTCGATGCTGATGCTTTGCTTTAGTTTCCTTGCCTGTTGTAATAAAATACCCTGACAGAAGTATCCTGGGGGGGAAGGGCTAGCTTGTTCACAATTTCAGGTTAGCACTCATTATCGCAGGGCAGTTCATGCCTAGAGATTGAATCAGCTAGACATATCACATCCACAGTCAAGAACAGAGAGAGAAATTAATGCATGTGCATTAGTGCTCAGTTCACTTTCTCCACTCATTTTTTTTAAAGATTTTATTTTCTGTATGTGAGTACATCATTGCTGTCCTCTGACTCACCAGAAGAGGACATTGGATCCCATTACAGATGGTTGTGAGCCACCATGTGGTTGCTAGGAATTGAACTCAGGACCTCTGGAAGAACAGCCAGTGCTCTTATCCACTGAGCCATCTCTCCAGCTCCTACTTTCTCCACTCTTTTTTTTTTTTTTTTAAGACTTATTTATTTATTATAAGTACACTGTAGCTGTCTTCAGACACCTCAGAAGAGGGCATCAGATCTCATTACGGGAGGTTGTGAGCCACTATGTGGTTGCTGGGATTTGAACTCAGGACTTTTGAAAGAGTAGTCAGTGCTCTTAACCGCTGAGCCATCTCTCCAGCCTCTTTTATTTTTTAAATTTACTTATTTATTTATTATTATAGATAAGTAAACTATTGCTGTCTTCAGACACACCAGAAGAGAGCGTCAGATCTTATTATGGGTGGTTGTGAGCCACCATGTGGCTGCTGGGATTTGAACTCGGGACCTTGGGAAGAACAGTCAGTGCTCTTACCCACTGAGCCATCTTGCCAGCCCCTTTCTCCACTCTTAAAGATCTTTTTAAAAAGCTTTTTATCTATTTTTTTAATTATGTGCATACATGCTTGTGTATATGAGTGCAGGTGGCCTGAGGGGTCAGGGCAGCCATATCCTTTAGAGCTGGACTTATGGGAGCTCATAAGCTGCCTAATGTGGATGCAAACTCTACAAGAGGACTGAGTATTCTCCTCAGCAGGCAATCTGAGGCCTATAGGGGCTGGATATAAACTCATAGAGTGTGGAATGCCTCTGCCCACTATTCCCTTTCTCGAGACTGAGGGTCTCAGTCTTGTCCAGTGAGGGGAGCTTGGTAAGTGAAGTTTGATCGTCTACGTAGCTTTTTGTAAGGTAAGACAGAAGAAAGAAAATATGTAGACAGGTTTCTAGATAAGACTAAGCAAAGACTACCTGCATTCTCCCCCAAACTAGCTTTAAAGCTGGCTCTAATTGAGAAAAGCCACCATATCTGTGCTTTGGAGACCCATAGGGTATAGACTGAGAATTGAGAGTGAGAGCAGTAGACATTGACCTACAGGAGGATCAGAAGTTCAAAGTCATTCTTGGTTCATAGTGTGAGTTTGAAGCCCACCTAGGATATAGGCGACCCTGTTTCAAAAGGCAGAGGGGGTGATGGATCAACAGTTAAGATGCTATCTTGCTGGGCTGGAGAGATGACTCAACAGTTAAGATCACCGACTGCTCTTCCAGAGGTCCTGAATTCAATTCCTAGCAACCACATGGTGGCCTACAACCATCTGTAATGGCTTCCGGTGCTCTTTTCTAGTATGTCTGAAGAGAGCAATGGTGTACATAACATAAATAAATAAATCTTTTAAAAAAAAAAAAAGATGCTATCTTGCAGAATACCAGGATTCAATTCCCAGTTTTCACATGGTGGCTCACAAATGCCTTTAACTACAGTGCAAGGGGATCTAATATCCTGTCTGATCTCCACAGGCACCAGTCATGTACTTGGCACACATATATTTGTACACAACAATTATACACATAAAACTAATTTAAAAGAAGATCACATCGATTACACAGGTGACCTAACATGTCCAGGGAACTTGCCTTGGAGAGTTCTAAGGCTTAGCTAAAACGTGCAGACTATACTTAATAGAGTAGTAGGAGTTATCCTCTTTGGAGAAGAGGAAAAGAAAGAAGAATCTCAGTGGCCTGTGTGTGGGGCAGCTTCCATGGTACCACATGTACCTTCTGTAACAAGAGTCCTAGGAACAGAGAAAGGCAGAAAGGTAAGTTCCTAAATGGTGGCTGAGTACTTCCCAGAGTTGCTTTTTTTTTTTTAAGATTTATTTATTTATTATATGTAAGTACACTGTAGCTGTCTTCAGACACTCCAGAAGAGGGCGTCAGATCTTGTTATGGATGGTGTGAGCCACCATGTAGTTGCTGGGAATTGAACTTAGGACCTCTGGAAGAGTAGTCAGTGCTCTTAACCACTGAGCCATCTCTTCAGCCCCAGATTTGCCTTCAAATCCAGATATCCATATCTAAATAACTAAATGATCCCCTAACAGGGTGAACAGAGTTGCCAGAGAGATCTGCACTTCCTGGATGGTGGCAGCGGGGCTAAGATGTGTTAGCCCCTACACCATTTAGCAAAAATCTCAACTGGGAATTCTGTGTCTGGCACAACTTTTTTACAAAAGTGAAAGGAAAATAAAGACATTTGTGGTAAAGACTGATGGACTTCATAGTTTACAACTCTATGGAAATAGTAAGGAAGACCTTCAGAATAAATCTCAGGCTGGAAATGGTGAATGTACATGTCATTAGTAGAGCAGGTGGAACATTATGAGTTTGAGACTAGTCTGCTTTACATGAGTTCCAGGCCAGCCTCAGCTATGTTATAAGACCCTGTCTCGACCTCCCATTTCCCCCAGTAAATAGTAAAAAATAGCCAGACCTTGTTGTATATCCTTGTATTCCCATCTTTTAGGAGCTTAGGCAAAAAGATTATGAAAAGTTTAAGGCCAGTCCAGGATACATAGTAAAACCCTAACAAATAAAAAGTTAAAATAAAAATATCATGAGTTTAAATAATGTATCTGGTGTTTTATTTAAAATCAAAGAATAATTAAAATGTAAAACTCTAGAAACAGAACCTTTGTCTAGGCACAGGAATATGACAACTGATGACTTAGCACTCAGACATGTTTCAGTGCCTAGTTTGCTGATACTTTGTTTCCAAGCAGCTAGCTCCTTTGCTCTCCCCACCTTTTTCAAGCTTACACTGTCTCAAGCTGCAGCAAGAAGTTGCTCAAGGTCTATCTGTCCAGACTCCGGTGAAGTAATGTCAGCCCCCAAATCTTGGGGCCATGGCTGCCTCCTCACTTTCCCAGGAGGCCTCTCTACCTCCTTTGTAGTAGCTTTTATTTGTGTACTCCTGATGTATTGGATCTACCCTGAATTCTCTTGTATACATGGGGACCTACATGCTCCAAGAACTGTTAGTAGAAGCCATAGAACTGGTGTTTGGAATCTAGCACCTCTTCTTGGGCTTTGCCTTCTGCTGTGGCCTGCCAGGATGGCTTGATGATATGTGCTTTCCACACCTGAGAAGCCGTTTGTAGGTTTACAGGATACAAACACACTATATGAGCTGAGCAGAAAACAGACAACCTGGCCTGAGAAACTTCTGTCAGCCAGTGGTGATGCACGCCTTTAATTGCAGCACTTGGGAGGCAGAGGCAGGCAGATCTCTAGGTTTGTGGGCAGCCTGGTCTACAGAGCAATTTCCAGGACAGCCAGGGCCACACACAGAAACACTGTCTCACCTCCCAGGTCCCCTCCTCCCCACTCCAAAAAGAAAAGAAGAAACTTCCTGTGGGGTAGGAACGTGATGACCTGGTATGCTTTTTCCAGGGACCGCCTGGAGCAGTTAGAAAGGAAGAGGGAGCGGGAGCGCAAAATGAGGGAGCAACAGAAGGAACAGCGAGAACAAAAGGAGCGGGAACGGAGGGCAGAGGAACGTCGCAAAGAGAGAGAAGCACGTAGGGAAGGTAGGAGGGAGGGACTGTTGTCTTTCTCTATGGGGCCTTTGCTTGGGATACTTTGAGGGAATTGACTCGTATACCATAGATTTTACACACATGGCTCACCCTGACAGAGAGCCTATGATGTAACAGCCTTGACTGGGCTTTGGGAAAGATACCCAGAAGGAAGGCAGAAACAGGCAATTCTTGGCTCCTATGCTTGCTTTACTAAACCCTTACCCCTTTCCCTTCTTTTTAAACTTCATGGCAATATATGTACATTATCCATTTTACCCTTTTAACAAAGACTGATTTATTTTCATTCTGTGTTTCCGAGAGTTTTGCCTGCATGTATGTCTGTAACGTATATGTATGGTGTCCTTAGAGGTGTGAAAAGGATGTGAGTTCCACTGGGACTGGAGTTACAGACTATCGTGAGCCTCTCTGTGAACTCAAATTTGTGTCAGACTTTTCTTTTGAAGACTGGCTGATTGGATAGGCTTACTTTTGTCATTTTGCCGTTTATATATTATAATATATAATGCTATTATATATTATATCCTGCAAACATTTTATCCTTCATTTTTGCATTATTGTCATTCTTTGTATTATTTATCTATTTCCTTCTCTCTCTCTTTTTTTAAAGATTTATTTATTATATGTAATCATACTGTAGCTGTCTTCAGACTTTCCAGAAGAGGGAGTCAGATCTCATTAAGGATGGTTGTGAGCCACCATGTGGTTGCTAGGATTTGAACTCAGGACCTTTGGAAGAGCAGTCAGTGCTCTTAACCACTGAGCTATCTCTCTAGCCCTCTCTTTTTGTTTTAATTTTATTTATTTCTATTTTATGTGTATGTGTGTTTTATGTGCATGTACATCTGTGCAGCACATGTATGCCTGTTACCCGAGGGTGTGGTCAGCCTCCATGTGGGTACTGGGAATTGAACCTGGATCATTTGCAACAAGTGCTCTTAACCACTGAGCCAACTCTTTAGCTCACTCTTTTCTTAAGCCAAATATTTGAATTCATTTTTCATTTTTTATTGTGTTTTTCTATATCTGGTTTTTGTTTGTTTGTATGGTTACAAATGAGATGTATACAACATTCTAAAGTTATGACAAATTTGAATTGCTACTGAAGTTTCACATCAGTAACTTACAAATTCTATTACTTTTATCCTTCTGAAGCCATTTTAAGTTAGTCATGTCATAAAAATGCATCTTTGTATGTTATGTATCTAAACTAGTATCCTTAAAAATTCATTAGCCTATCAAAGAGTTACAAACAGTTGGTGTTTTTTGTTTGTTTGTTTCTTTGTTTTTTGAGATAGGGTTTCTATGTATAGCCCTGGCTGTCCTGAAACTCACTCTGTAGACCAGTCTGGCCTCGAACTCAGAAATCTGCCTCTGCCTCCCAAGTGCTGGGATTAAAGGCATGCGCCACTACACCTGGCTGGCTGTTTGTTTTTTAAGATTTATTTATTTTATGTAAGTACACTATTATTGTCTTCAGACATACCAGAAGAGGGCATCTGATCCCATTACAGATGGTTGTGAGCCACTATGTGGTTGCTGGGGAATTGAACTCAGGACCTCTGGAAGAGCAGTCAGTGCTCTTAACTACTGAGCCATCTCTCCAGCCCCACAAACAGTTGTTACACTAGAGAAGAGTTCCATTGTGTAATGTCTCCTGCATTTTGAATTCATCCCTCTTGGTGAATGTTGAGCAGAATGAATGTTACTATTCATGTCTTGTGGAAAATGAGTTTTAGCAGTTAACTTCTTTAGATGTATTCTCTGTTGTTCTCTAATCCTTATTGGACTCCGTAATCTCAGGCTGGGCTGTTGGTTTCCCACAGGTCCTCTCTGCTCTCAGGCTGGGCTGTTGGTTTCCCACGGGTCCTCTCTGCTCTCAGGCTGGGCTGTTGGTTTCCCACAGGTCCTCTCTGCTCTCAGGATTGTTCTTCAGTGGTTTTGCTTCCTATCTCTTAGCTTCCATAGTTTCTATGGCCATGTCTCTCAGTTCACTGAGTCTTGTCTTCTGCCTTCTCAGACCTGCTGTGGGAATCCCTATAGAGGGTTAAGAATTTCTAGTGAATCTTTTAGAAGGCCTATCTTTTTTTCCCCTCATTTTTTTCCTCCTCCTCTTCTCCTTCCTCCTCTTTTTTTTTTTTTTTTTTTTTTTTTTTTGAGTCAGGGTCTCGAATTAGTCCAGATGGCCCAGAACTCAGTGGTGTCCCTGTGTAGCACTGAACTCTCAACATTCATTCCTCCTCAGGCTGCCATGTCCTGAGATTATGGGACTCTAACTGGGTTTTCTGTTTGTTTATTGGCTTTTTCATGTTCATGGCATCATTTCCTTGATTTTTGCCACATTTTTAGTTCTTTGAGCATCTTTATAGCAGCTGTCTTAAGGTCTTGTGGGTTTTTTGTTTCCATGAAGGAGTTTTTAAAGAAAACAGTGATATATGGAGCCCTGCTCATAGCACTGGTGGAGGAGTAGGACAGCATCCTCAGTCTTGCATTGCCTTCATACCTTAGTGGGCAGGGCTCTGTGGGTTAATTGAGGCTCAGGTTCAGGAGTCCATTTTGTCTTGTGGCCCAGACTGTGGTAGGTAGGACCACACAGTTTCTTTGTATTTCTGAGCCGTTCCTGGGTAGTCAGCATGGCAGCACTTGCCTTGCACTCCACTAGCCTTCTTCTCATTCCAGGTATGCCAGAGAGAGCAAGCATGTGGACCCTGGTACCACTACATGGACATCAGCCACACTCTCTCAGCCACACTCTCTCTGAGGTCAGATGTAGGCTGGTGACTCACTTCCATTTCTCTGAGGCTAAATCTATAAGTCATCTTCAGACTTGTCATTGTTGACATCTCCCATCACACCAACATTGGAGTGGTTATTTTTTTCCTTTGACTAGGACACACATAACTCTTTCTTTGAATGTCTTGTGAGTATGGATTTTGTTATTTTGTTTGTTTGTATTTTGTTTTGTATTTTGAGACCAGGTCTATATGTAGCCCTGGGTATTTTGCAACTCACTGTATAGACCAGACTTGTCTCCAACTCATAGAGATCTACTTGCCTCTGCTTCCTAAGTGCTAGGAATAAAGTTGTTCGCAATCGTTTGTTCATTTGTTTGTTCGTTCGATTGGTTGGTGTTTTAATTAGGGTTACTATTGCTCTGGTAAAACACCATGACCAAAACACTTGGGTAGGAAAGGGTTTATTTGGGTTACACTTCCACATCACAATTCAACATCAAAGGAAGTTAGGACAAGAATTCAAACAGAACAGGAACCTGGAGACAGGAAGTGACACAGAGGCCATGAAGGAATGCTGCTTTCTGGCTTGCTTCACATGGCTTGCTCAGTCTGCTTTCTTACTGAATCCAAGACCACCAGCCACCACCCACAATGGGTTGAACCCTAATTGAGAAAATGCCCTACAGGCTTTGCTTACAGCCCCATCTTATTGGAATAGTTTTCTTTCTTTTCTTTTCTTTTTTTTTTCTTTTCTTTTCTCTTCTTTGGTTTTTTGAGACAGGGTTTCTCTGTATAGCCCTGGCTGTCCTGGAGCTTACTTTGTAGACCAGGCTGGCCTGGAACTCAGAAATCCACCTGCCCCTGCCTCCCAAGTGCCCCTGCCGCCCGGCTTCTTTCTTTCTTCCTTTCTTCCTTTCTTTCTTTATTTAAAGATTTATTTATTTGTTTTATGTAAGTACACTGTCACTGTCTTCAGATACACCAGAAGAGGGCATCGCACCCCACTACAGGTGGTTGTGAACTACCATGTAGTTGCTAGGTATTGAACTCATGAGCTCTCAAAGAGTAGTCGGTGCTCTTAACCACTGAGCCATCTCACCAGCCCCTGGAATAATTTTCTTAATTGAGATTCCTCAAATAACTAGTTTGTGTCAAGCTGATATAAAACTACCCAGCACAGTTGATTAATTATGGGGTTTTTCTTGTTGCTTATTTGTTTGCTTTTGGTTCTTTGTTGTTGTTGGGTTTTTTGTTTTATTTTGAGACAGGGTCTCTCTATGTAACCCTACCCAGAACTCAGTGTGTACAACAACCTGGCCTTCGAGTCACAGAGATAGGCCTGCTTCTGCCTCTCTGCCTCTGCTCCTCTCTGCCTCTGCCTGTGCCTCTGCCTTATGTGCTGGGATTAAAGGCATGTACTACCATGCTGGATCTTGTTTGTTATTTAACTTAAATATATGTCATGGCTCTGAGATCAGACCCCTCCTCAGGGCTTGGTGTGACTATGTTGTGAGTGTTGGTATTTTCTGTACTGACAGTTAGCCTGGCACATCCTCTTATATATCAAATCTATGTCTGCCTTTCTCTGGGAATGTCCAGTCATTTTCTAGCTTCTGCTGTGCATAAAATTGCTTCAATGTCCATGTCCTTAAATATCTAGCTTCTAAAAGAGGAAAAGAAAAAACAGAAGTGGACACAAGTGCCCTGGCCCTCATGTTTTCTCTAAAGGACAGCCTAACCAGAGTGGGGTGCAGTCTCAACAGCTTGGGTACTTTATCCCTTCTGGAACTGCACATAGCATTGAGAGCATAGGTTTTTGATGTTTGGGGACTAGTCCTTGTCTGCAAGCTGCTCTGGAACCTAGAATAACTGATTGTCCTGGAGATGGGAGTGGGCAAGTTCTTCTATGCTAATGGCTAAACTGACCAGAATTGACCAGTTGTTATCAGGCCTCCCCTGGAACTTGGAGACCCTCAACTGATTCCGAATTCCGCACTAATTGGGTAACACAGGCCAAGTTGTTGTTGAAGTGCTATCTGACATTTCTCACAGTATCTTCCTAGAATTCTTTCCCACCTTGGTCTCTGTGACCAGTGAAGATAATTTTAGAAGGTCCCCCGCTGAGCTTATAACCTCAGCATGGAGCTTTTCCCAAATGTGTTTTGGCTTGTGATGTTGAAGCTGTTGGTATTATGGGTCTGTATGTAGGTTGTAGCACCCATGGCATGGAGCCATGTTAGGAAGGCTGCTCCCACCAACATCTCCGCTCTGTTCTCTGTGTACAGTCTCTGCACATCACCGTACCATGAGAGAGGACTACAATGATAAGGGAAAGGTTGGCCACTGGAGCCGCAGCCCTCTGAGGCCACCAAGAGAGCGTTTTGAGCTGGGAGACAACCGGAAGCCAGGTGAGTCCAGGCAAGCATGGGCTGTCTTTCCTGGGAGATACTTGAACATGAAATTTTGCCTTTTTTTTTTTTTTTTTTTTGTAATTGTGATATACAAAAATTCCATAATATAACCTATTGTTTTGTATTATACGCTAACCTTAAAAGTTTATTTTTAAAATGTGAGGGGAAAACAAAACAATTTATGAAATTAAGGATACTTCACCAAGCAATTTTTTTCTTTTCTTTTTTTTTTTATTAGATATTTTTTTATTTACATGTAAATTTCTCCTTTCCCAGTTATCCCTCCAAAAAACAAACAAACAAAAACAAACCCCTGTTGCCTTCCCCCTCCCCATGCCTGCCACCCCACCCTCTCCCACTTATTG
>NW_022196900.1:115047533-115047672 GCF_008632895.1 Mastomys coucha
CCCCTCAGCTCCATAGGTCCTTTCTCTAACTCCTTCATTGAGGATCCTGTACTCAGTTCAATGGATGGATGGCTGTGAGCCTCTACATCTGTATTAGTCAGGTACTGTCAGAGCCTCTCAGGGTTTTTTTTTTGTTGTT
>NW_022196900.1:115047682-115089678 GCF_008632895.1 Mastomys coucha
CTGGCTTGTCCTGGAACTCACTCTGTAGACCAAGCTGGCCTCGGCAATTTATTTTTAACAATAAAATCATATGTTGGTGAGACAGCAAGATGGCTCATCAGGTAAAAGTCATGCTAAAAGGGATGGCCTAAGTTTGATGCCTGGGATCCACATGATGGAAGGAGAAAAACCCCTTGCACAGGTTGTCCTGTTGGCCATGCTCCCAATAAGGCATGTGTTTCTCAACAGAGATGCTCATTGCTGATCTTTTTAGAAGTTGTTCTTCCAATTAAAATATGGGTGGATGAATTGTTCTCTGTAAACAGTGAACTTGATCATTGTGTAAGCTACATGTAACTTTTGGGTGATTCTGTCTTGTTTATTTAAAAACATGTTCCCATGGTTGGGGATTTTGAGGCCTTCCCAGTGTTGTCAAATAGGACTATAATCCCAGGCCTTGGGAGGTTGAACAGGAGTATCAGAAGT
This sequence comes from Mastomys coucha, assembly GCF_008632895.1. Lineage (NCBI taxonomy): Eukaryota > Metazoa > Chordata > Mammalia > Rodentia > Muridae > Mastomys > Mastomys coucha. The sequence continues at coordinate 115,048,148 of NW_022196900.1, forward strand.
TCAGTGTCATTTTCTGCTACATAGTAAGCTTTAGGGCAGCCTGGGATATATAAGATGCCGTCTTAAAAAAAAAAAAAGAAAAAAAGGACTGGAGATATGGATCAGTCCTTAAGAGCATTTGTTACTCTTGCAGAACACCTGAATTCTGTTCCCAACACTCATATGGCAGCTCACAACTCTTTGTAGGGAATCCAATACCCTCTTCTGGCCTCAGCAGGCACTAGGAATGTATCACATACATGCAGGCAAACATTCATCAAATAAATTAAATAAAATAAAATAGTTCTAGAAAGAAACTGCAATTTTTTTAAAAGATTTATTTACTTATTATATGCATATGAGTACACACTGTAGCTGTACAGATAGTTGTGAGCCCTCATCTGGTTGTTGGGAATTGACATTTTTAGGACCTCTGCTCGCTCTGGTCAGCCCAGCTCGCTCTGGTAGGCCCGGTTCTCTCCAGCCCAAAGATTTATTTATTATTATAAATAAGTAATAAGTACACTGTAGCTATCTTTAGACACACCAGTAGAGGGCATCAGATCTCATTACAGATGGTTTTGAGCCACCATGTGGTTGCTGGGATTTGAACTCAGGACCTTTGGAAGAAGAGTCGGTGCTCTTACCCGCTGAGCCATTTCACCAGTCCCAGAAACTGCAATTTTTAAAACATCTCTCCAAACTGATCTGTGTATGGTTTATTTCACAAGTAAAAGAAGAGAAGGTGGAAGAAAGAGACTTGTTGTCAGACCTCCAGGACATCAGTGACAGCGAGAGGAAAACCAGCTCAGCTGCGTCTTCATCAGGTATCTGAGGCCACCTGGCTGAGCCCTGCTGCTGCAGAGGAAAGCCAAGATCTACTACCTAACTGTGACTCCTGTGTTCTGTAGCAGAATCAGGTTCAGGTTCTGAAGAGGAGGAGGAGGAAGAAGAAGAGGAAGAAGAGGAAGAAGGGAGCACCAGTGAAGAATCAGAGGAAGAGGAGGAGGAAGAAGAGGAGGAGGAGGAGGAGGAGACTGGAAGCAACTCTGAGGAAGCCTCAGAACAGTCTGCAGGTTAGGATCTGGCAGGTCACAATGCATTACAGTGAGAGAGAAGTATCTTATGTTTCCTGTGTCGAGTTTAGGTACTACAGAAAAATAATTTAACATCTAATGAAAGCACATACCCAAATAAACTTGCCTTATTCTGTGACACTCACATTGACTCCAAAATTGGGGCTGGCAATGTGCTTCAATAGTTAAGTGCTTGCCACTTGCCTAGTGTATGTGAGGCCTTGGGTTCAATCCCTAACACCACCAGGAAAACAAAGAGACACCCTGGCCACAAATTGATAGGTAAGAACTCTTACTGTCTTCCATACCTCTTGCTAACCCTTTAGAGCAGCCTGAAGCAGGGTAAACTGGTAGTTCCAAGGCCAGCTCTCAGCTGCACAGTGATCTGAGCAGACACCTGTCTTCTTTTGCAGAAGAAGTCAGTGATGAAGAAATGAGTGAAGATGAAGACAGAGAAAATGAGAACCACATCTTGGTTGGTAAGGACCTCTTTGTGGTTCCTCTGTTCTTGTATATTGACGCTCTGAGGGAGCAGTACATGGTCCTCTTACCACAAACCATCCACAGCATGTAATAACTCCATGGTTATTAAAATTCAAGATAGTCCCTAGAAGCTATAGTAGAGAACTGCTGTCCTGACAGTGTTGAAGAACAGAGGTAGTGATCTGAAAGATGGTGTGATTCCAGAGGATACACCATTGCTCACTTCAAAGCCTGTGCTTACTGTGGCTGATGTTACTTGGCAGAAAACAGCTTTATTTGGATGGCACCCTTCACTGTGATTTAGATGCTAAGGGAGCCCATGGTTTTGTGCTCAGAGGGAATGAGGCTGTGTTGGAGAGCAGTTTCTGGGGTCTGATGGCACAGGCACTCTTATGAGATGGGAGATCTGGCCTGTCCTCAAGTAGCTAGTCTAGCAAGGTTGTGGCCTGGTGGACATGAGTTATGGGCCTACCCATGTCATGTGGCATCTGCCCTTATATTTTAGTCCAGTATCTGGTTCTGGCTCTGATTCTGATTCTGCCTAGATTACCAGGGCTTATTCAAGTACCTGTTTTCCAAATAGGCCCTATACTGGCTCCTTCCATGGGAAACACAGGGCATACCACTTCTACACAGCTCTAGAGCAGGAGGGGAGGATAGGTTGTACTTACTTTCTCCTGTTCTATAATTAGATTTAACTTTTAAAGTTCCAGAGTCGCGATTTGACCGAGATTCTGGGGACAGTGAAGAAGGGGAAGAAGAAGTTGGTGAAGGGACCCCACAAAGCAGTGCCCCTACCGAAGGAGACTATGTTCCTGACTCTCCAGCTCTGTCACCTATTGAGCTAAAACAAGAACTGCCCAAGTACCTGCCAGCCCTGCAGGTCAGACTCTTCCCCATTCATCCTAAGGCTGGTACTGCATATTGACAAATCTACAGATTAAGTAGGTGCTACATAGCAGAATCATGTTGCTGGTACTAGTGGCTCTCTTGAGGTGTTGGCATTCTCCATACAGTGGTCTGGCTAGTCATGGCACCAGCCTCTCATGATCTTAACCATGGTCCTTCCTTATGCCTGGCAGCACTGTCAGGCTTACTGGTACCAAGAGCTGTGTTTTGTTCCTTCTGCCTTTGCTTGATCTCTAGATATTGTACGGGATTCAGTGTAAGTGCGTAGTAGGACTGCAAACTTCTAGTTGTTTAGGAAATTGCCAGTGACTGTGCAACACTATCCTGAAGATGTAGAGGACATGGTCATCCTGGGTAGTACAGCATCTTTCTGAGCTCTTGTCACTTCCCTGTGGATGTAGAAGACGTAGTCATTCTGGGTAGTATAGTACCTTTCTGTGCTCTTGTCACTTGCCCTTCAGTTAGTGCTTCCAGATAGTTGAGTCTGGAAGACCACACAGAGTAGTGGTATCCCAGTCCTTGGTATGCATGAAAGGTTCACTGGATATAAGCAGGCCACACCCTCTCTAGGGTGGCATAATTCACCAGAAAGAGGATGCAGTTATAAAAGAGATGCTCTTTTCATGACAGGTTATTTCACAGGAAATAGTGGTAGATGGTCTTGGATGAAGCAGAGAGAGAAGTTAAGGTGGTTCTATTCGTACACTCATGTGTATACTCTGTTCTTCTTAATCACTTAGGCTAGTCTCCAGTATGACCTGCCTGCTCAATGTACAGAGAAAGCGTGTTAGGCTATCAAATGTGGCTGTTGAGCCCTCTTATCCTACTTCCTCCACAGGGATGCCGGAGCGTAGAGGAGTTTCAGTGTCTAAACAGGATTGAAGAAGGCACCTATGGGGTGGTCTACAGAGCAAAAGACAAGAAAACAGGTAGGTAGTCTACTAAGGGAGTGTCAGGGGCAGGTACTGGTCAGAAGGCGGCTTTGGCCAACCCTGTGACAAGGAGTCATTCCTGAGTGATAAGAGTTTGTTGCTCCTGCACTAGTTAGTACAAGGTCAACCTTGGGAGTTCTGACAAGCAGTGAGCCTCCCTTGGTTTTTGTGCGGACCCTGGAAGAAATGTTGAGTGTCCTGCCCCCAGCAGCTGGCCTGTGGTCTCTACCTATGCACTGTCAGCACATGGTTATTGAATGTGGATTCACATTTGCATGGTCCATTGGATCTTTAGAAGCAGCCCTACCCTTTCTTTGGTGCCAGTGAGTTCTCAGGCCACACTACACCCATGTACCTAGCACCAGCTCTTAACTCATATATACCTGAGCCTCTAGATTTCTTCAGAACCAGAGGTCAGCCCCACTATGATCCTGCTGTTCACTGTGACAGCAGATGGCAAGCTTCAGAGGAGAGGTAAGCCCAGAGAATGGCAAAGGTGCTTTATAGACCATCTTTCCTTTTATTATTTGCAAGGCTGGAATTCTTAAGGCACTCAAACACCATGTTAAACTACTTGCCCAGGTTTCTCTTGTTCTTTTCTAACTTTTTTTTTTTGGTACAGAATCTCACTGTGTAGCCCTGGCTGTTTTGGAACTGCCTATGTAGAACAGGAAGGCCTTGAACTCACAGAGTTCCCTGTCTCCCAAGTGGTTGGATTAGAGGTGTATACCACTATGTCTGTCTTGTCTTACTATTTTTGAGAAAAGATCTCTGAGTACTGGAGGGTGGCTTGGAACTTACTATATATTGACCAGTCTGGTTTTGAACTTGCAGTCTTGCTAAGTGCTAAGATTAAGGGTATGTGCCAACATACCCAGTCACATTAGAGTTTTCAGTCCATACTTATGTTTTCTCGGGTACTTGTTTTTTTGTTTTTTTTTTTGCCTTGTTTTTTAACATGACTTTAAAAAAAGTTATGTGTATATATGGGGAGGAGGAGTTTCATGTGCTCATGAGTATAGATACCTACAGAAGCAGAAGCGCTATTGGAGTCCCTAGAGCTATAATGTGCCAAGATCCTGCCCTGGGCTGGGGCCTCTCTGGAAGTGAGCCAGTTGGGCAAAGCATCAGCGGGGTGTAAAGGTTGCTTAGTATTAATAACACTTACTCTTTGATTCTTAGTCATACAGGGAGCAGAACCTGATGGCTTCAGAGGAATTATAACCTTTTGCTTAATGGCTGGGGTTAGGTAAATGACTTATTGCTAGCACTTCCTTTTCTGGCCAGGCACCCAGAAGCCCCTCACTAACAGAGCTGGTTAGCTTCTTGTGAACCAGAGAGGAAGGAAAGGAAAAGAATTAAGATCGTTTATACAGGCAAATATGTATGAGTACACATACATCCATACACCCACTCTCTGGCTAAGCCCAACCATCTGTTTCAATCAATTCCATAATTGGTCATGCATGCTTGCATATATATACACATCTACACATGTACAGACATACATATACATGTATTTGGATGGGTGGATGGGGCAGAGCTCCCCAAACCACCATACCATACCATCTTTATTTCTTTTTTCTGGCCTTTTTATAGACAAAAGTTCTTTAGAAAATTGCCTCATAGATAAAATGTTACACAAAATGGGAGATTTATAGAATGTTGAAAGTAAGTTCAAAGCAGTGTTTCATTCTATATGCTAATTATAAGTTCAAAGCAACGTTTCTATGGCCTTGCCTTTTTCATACTGCACACCTTTGGCTTCATCCTTGGACCTGAATGTTTTTTCTTGAACACAAATTTGTCCCAAGCCTAATTCTCTTTTTAGGGTAATTATGAAAGCTCATATTTATTTTTTATTATGCAGCCTTTACTTATTTTTATGAGGAGTGGGTACATTGTATTTTTTGTTTGTTTATTTTGTTTTGTTTTGTTTTGTTTTGTTTTCTTTCGAGACAGAGTTTCTCTGTGTAGCCCTGGCTGTCCTGGAACTCACTCTGTAGACCAGGCTGACCTCGAACTCAGAAATCTGCCTGTCTCTGCCTCCCAAGTGCTGGGATTAAAGGCGTGCACCACCACTGCCAGGCTTACATTGTATTCTTGATTCTAAGTTTATTACATCTTTCTAACTAAAACCATCTCTTTTTTTTTTTTTTTTTTGGTTTTTCGAGACAGGGTTTCTCTGTATAGCCCTGGCTGTCCTGGAACTCACTCTGTAGACCAGGCTAGGCTGGCCTCGAACTCAGAAATCCTCCTGCCTCTGCCTCCCAAGTGCTGAGATCAAAGGCGTGCGCCACCACCGCTCGCTCTAAAACCATCTCTTAAAAGCTTTCTTCCTGCCAGGCGGTGGTGGCGCACGCCTTTGATCCCAGCACTTGGGAGGCAGAGGCAGGCGGATTTCTGAGTTCGAGGCCAGCCTGGACTACAGAATGGGTTCCAGGACAGTCAGGGCTATACAGAAAAACCCTGTCTCAAAACAAAACAAAACAAAACAAAACAAAAAAATAAAGGACTTCATGTAGATCTGGTTCTTAGCCCTGGAACTTACCATTTATATACCAGGCTGACCTTGAACTCAGAGATCTGCCTACTTCCGTCTCCCAAATGCTAAGATCAAAGGCATTTACTGCTACAGCTTACTATTTTGATTTTTTTAAAGATATTTTTCCATTCTTTAGCCCAAGCTGGGCCTCAAACTCATGGCAAACCTCCTGTCTCAGCTTACATGAATGACCATGCCCAGCTTACACAATTCTCTTTACAGATGAAATTGTGGCTCTGAAGCGGTTAAAGATGGAGAAAGAGAAGGAAGGCTTCCCAATCACATCACTGAGGGAAATCAACACCATCCTCAAAGCCCAGCACCCCAATATCGTCACTGTGAGAGTAAGGCTCAGTCTCCACATTCGGCATGCCCTGCCTCTGAAAGCTTATCCCCTGAAGGGACAAGGAAGAGGGTCCCATGATACCCTAGGGCCATAGCACTTCCAAAGACCTCAGCTTCCCCAGATGTCTTAGGAGTTCTTTGCTGCCCATAGCTTGTGTGGCTTCAGTTTCAGGTTTTCAAGAACCAGTGTTTGCTAGGGTGGGGCTGGAGGTAGAAGCCATGTCCAGAACCCATATATTGACTGTTAATTCCTAGGAAATTGTTGTGGGAAGCAACATGGACAAGATCTACATTGTAATGAACTACGTGGAACATGACCTCAAGAGCCTAATGGAGACCATGAAGCAGCCCTTCCTGCCAGGTATGGCTGCATGCCACCCCAGACAACAGCGTTGTCCAGTCATAAGATTAGGGCAGGGCATCTTCCTCTCTGACACGCTCTGAGGGATCTCTGAGTAAAAGTAGGAATAGTGCCCTAGTGACCCCTTATGTATGAGCAGTAGCTGTAGTGAGCTCAGAGCCACCCTAGGCTGGAAGGGTTCCTGGAATGAACTTGCCCCAGAAGTCTAGTTGCTGCTGGGTTACCAAATAGCCCTCGGCTCCTGGCCCTTTTGCAGAGGTGTTGGGAATTCATGGGGCAAACAGGGCCTCTGTGTGATCTCATCACTTTCACAGGGGAGGTAAAGACCCTGATGATTCAGCTGCTGAGTGGGGTGAAGCACCTCCATGACAATTGGATCCTACACCGTGACCTTAAGACCTCTAACCTTCTGCTGAGCCATGCTGGCATTCTCAAGGTGAGCCCCTTTCTTTCCTACCTCATACCTGGGAAAACAGTCCACAGTCTGGTCTTACAGGCCACCCTGACCTTTTTACAGGTGGGCGACTTTGGGCTGGCTCGGGAGTATGGATCACCCCTAAAGGCTTACACTCCAGTTGTTGTGACCCTGTGGTATCGTGCCCCAGAACTGCTGCTTGGTGCTAAGGTGAGTCTGAAGGGGGGGTCTAAGAATCCTCCTTGCCTCATGTCCCATGGTAGCCTCATTTGAACCTGTGGCTGACACTGATGTGTGTCTGCATGCATCTAAACAGTTTCCTCTGGACTCTTAGGAATATTCCACAGCTGTGGACATGTGGTCAGTGGGCTGTATATTTGGAGAACTGCTGACACAGAAGCCTCTGTTCCCTGGGAAGTCAGAGATTGATCAGATTAACAAGGTTTTTAAGGTGAATGTTGGGGTGATCTGTCTGACTTGGGTTTTGGAATGGCTTGCAGTGTGGATACAGAACTGGGATCAGGATTGGGGGTACCCCAGGCACAGTATGGTCCTTTGGTGGCCTCTCTGATGAAAGTGACACACACATGGGCTCCATACAGAGTGTGTCTAATTTAGACATCCCTGTTTTTCAGGACCTGGGTACTCCCAGTGAGAAAATCTGGCCTGGCTATAATGACCTCCCAGCTGTCAAGAAGATGACCTTCAGCGAGTATCCCTATAACAACCTCCGAAAGCGATTCGGGGCTTTGTTATCAGATCAAGGATTTGATCTCATGAACAAGTAAGTCTGAGGGTAGCAGTCTGCAGCACCTGGACTCTAAGCTGACTCTCTGGAAGAATGGCCCCAGGGCCTTGGAACATTGTACCAAGTTACAGGGGATGCTAAGGTCTCACTTCTCATCTCAACTTAGCCCTACAGGGTCTGCCAAGAAAGCAAAAGGCTTGCTTCAGTTTGTGACTGCCCTATGTTCCCTGCTGCACACAGTAGATACCACTGTCCTATGCCCTTCTCTTTAGGTTTCTGACATACTACCCGGGGAGGAGGATCAATGCAGAAGATGGCCTCAAGCATGAGTATTTCCGAGAGACTCCCCTCCCCATCGACCCATCCATGTTCCCCACATGGCCTGCCAAGAGTGAGCAGCAGAGGGTGAAGCGAGGCACGAGTCCACGGCCTCCTGAGGGCGGCCTGGGCTACAGCCAGCTGGTGAGGGGCATGACTAATAGGGGTTCCCATTTGGGGATCTGGGTGAGGACAGTCCTTATGATGGCCACCTTACTTCACAGGGTGATGATGACTTGAAGGAGACGGGCTTCCACCTCACTACCACCAACCAGGGCGCTTCAGCTGCCGGCCCTGGCTTCAGCCTCAAGTTCTAAGATCAGCTTGATGGACTTGGCCCGACTAGGTGGTGACCAGATCTGCTGAATCAGGACAACTTTGTTGTTTTTCCATGTTGTTTGTTTTGGGGCAAGTTGTAAATTTGTAGAATTAAATGAAATTTTCCTTCTGGAAGGAAAGAAGTATCTAAGTTGCCTCGTGAGAAAGGTTGGGTATCTAGAGTAGATGCCCCCCACCCCCACCCCCACCCCGCAGTGGGACCTGGTCTGGAGCACAGTTGAGTGGTGTGCTTGCCAGTCCTGGAGGCAGCTTCTCACTGGAGACCTTGGCCCTCAGAAGCAGGTATGTGACAACCTCAACCGCAGTGGATTTTTATATATGAGGTTATTAGATGTCCTAAGCAGTAGTAAGCTGTTCTTGGATGAAGGAAGCTCTGGCATGTCCTTTTTTTTAGCATGCTGGCTCCCAGATGAGCCCTGTGAGTGTGCCTGGGGTAGGGAACTGCCAGCAGCCTAGACTTGGGTGAGAAGACTGAGATACGTTTGGGTACAATCTTGCTCTGACATTACACATGCCAGACCCTTCCAAACTTCCCTCCTCTCACTCTGATCTTCCTCCAGTCTGGCTGAGGAAGTTGTTGCCTACAACTGCTTGGGGCCTCTACCTTTGCCTCAGCTGATCCTCAGCCTCCATTCCCTATTCACACTGAATTGGCCCATCCACATCCTTCTCTCAGCACACCCCAGGTGATGCTGCTGACACTTGGACTTCATTTTACCCTATCAGTCTAGAGACCACCTTGGCAAAGCCCTTCTTGTCCTGTGGACTCTGTCCTCACCACAAAGGTCTTTGCAGAAGTAAAGGAATACTGGATCCCCATATCCAGGTGGGCAGAGACTGGCCTTCCCTCTTCCCATGAAACAACACAGATATCAGAGAGAAAGTGCTTTATCTGCTGCTAGAGGCTTTGAGCAAGCTCAGCTCCTCACTCGGACCCTCCAGGAGTAGGTAGTGAGAACACGCTGGTGCTGGCGTACCACACATGTGTAGGTGCCTTCGTTGACTGCGTTGGCAATGATGCTCAGCTGTGCCTCACCCAAGGCCAGGTAGCCAGGGTAGGAGAACTCCAGGGGTTCCTGGTCCTTGTACCAGCTGCAGAGGTTAGGTTCCTGCATGCCTTGCCTGCCCTGCTCATGCCAAGGGCCCCAGGATATACACACCAAGGGTACCCCCCAGGGAGCCCCAAGCCCCATGCCTGCCCAGTGCTGGCTACTCACTATACTTTGCCTTTCTTGTGTAGGATCTTCTGCCCACAGTGGAAGGTCATGTTCCTGCCCTCTCTCACCAACCTCGTTTTCGTTCTGGTGGGTGATGTGGTGGTGGCCACCGTGGGAAATGGGAATTCTACTCAGAGAGTAGCAAAATGAGAAGTCAGTGCTAGCCCCCATCGAACTAGGCCCAAAATGGAGAGAGACTTGAGCTCGAGATACCCACACCAACCCCATTTGAGCCCCAGTCACCATAACAGAAGTCGCAGCTTCTGGGGCAGAGCCTCTTCATGAGCTTCTGGCGGACATCACAAAATCCCTTTCGTGCCCAGGATGCACACACAAAAATCCGATCCAGGCAGCCTAACAGGAGGGTAACCTGGCTTAGGGCTTGCTCAGAGCCCCACCGTCCATCCGCCCACCCACCTGCCCCCTTGCACCTACCATAGAGTCGGTGTAATCCCCACAGTTCATCCTGAGACAGTGCCTTCCAGCCTCTCAGTGTGGCATTGAGGTGCATGAGTGCCTGATCTTGCTGTGAGTGCATCAGTCCCAGTGCATGGCCTATCTCATGGGCTGCCACGTGCACCAGGTCCGTAAGCCAAACACCTGTGGGCCAATGGCTTAGTAGGGAGCCCTCAGCCCTTCCACAGCCAGTCTTGCTCTTGGAGGCCCAGCACTCATGCTGGGACTCTGCTGCAAGCCACCCTTAACCCACAGCCAAGGAAGATAAGTATGTTTCCCCAGCCTAGGCTGTGAGCTTGGCCCTCAGGAATGCAACTCCAACTCCCTCTTCAGTGGCATGTGGGGGAGGGGTAGAGGCGGGGAGGACGACTCAGGCCTGTGAGAGCTTGAGAGCCAGAGTTCCTGTTCTTTGATTGCTTGACCCTAATACTCAGCCTTAGGAAACCCTTCCTGCCTCAAACCCCTTCGTAAGCCCACCACAGAGGAAAGAATGACACACAACACTCCCAGCAGGGCAGACCAAGGAGTTGGGTCACCTTTCTTCCAGCTGTAACGTGTGGGGCCCAAGACCCAGTACTCGCTGTCATCAAAGTGAATGCCACCGTGGGGTGGGAAGAAAGCGTGGGCCAGTTCACCTGTGGGACCATCAAAGCAGTGGTGCAGAGCAGAGACCAAGCAGTCGGTGTGGTTGACTGGGTAGAAACCTAGGAAAACACAAGGCTGCAATAATACCTGTGAGGCTGGGCGTGGTCAGAAGCACACAAGTTACCCACCTATCTTAAGGTCACTGGGACGTTCAGGGGCCACCTCACGGAAGCTAAATGGGGAAACATCACTCCACATTCGAAAGGCAGCAGCCAGGCCCCGTCGCGTCTCTTCCGGGCTTAAAAGATTCCGGGGAAAGGAAAGAATCCTGGGGTGGAGGGTGGTGGTAATATGTTAAAGTCAATGTTGGCGGCAGTGTCTGAATTACGACCTGACCTACCCTGCTCTCCGGTCCAGGTGGCACCTGTATGTGAGGTTGAAGTGGTCCCAGCGCAGCCTGGCCGGTGTCAGCGTGTAGCGGCGTCTTCGGGTTACCAGCATGGTCAATAGGCTGGGTACCTGGGCAGTGGAGCCGCCCACATTTGGCGCATCTACATTTCCCTTCACAGGAAGAAGTGGATGTGAGGAGGCCAGAGGGACAGTCTCTAGAACCCAACGTTGTTGTCAAAAGCGGACTTTTAGACAATGGGGTAGAGGAGGTTGAGGATGAGCCCTCCATTAGGTTTTGGGCTTTATTTGTTTTGTCTACCCTTAATGAGTTGTTTTTGCTGGGAGTTGTAAAGAGCGGGTGGGAGTTGAGCCAGTTATGGTGGCGCATGCCTTTAATCTCTGAGCGCAGAGGCAGGTGGTCTAAAGTCAGCCTGGTCTACACAAGGAAACCTTGTCTCGAAAAACAACAACAGCAACAAAAAACTATTGGGAATGGGCAGAGTTGGAGATGGATACTGTCTCCCACCTCCAGCGACCACTGGACACAATGACTCAAGATGTTTGGAACCAAGCACTCTTATACAATCCCACAAATCCCCTCACACGTGGGCCCCACTGATATACCCTCAAGATGCTGATCTGCTCCTCGAACCTCCTAGCCGTTTAGTTCTCTCACCTGAGCTGCACTCCAGGCGGTCACTGTCGGCACCCCTTGCCACTCCAGCAACGCCAACGCGGAAAGAAGGCACAACCCGCTCAGGACAGCCCCCAACCAGCGGCCCTGTTCAGCGCCGAACGCCTCCGGACGGAGACAGGCCCAGCAGCCCATGGCAGACTCGCAGTCGGGTTAGGGCCACAAGGGGCCGCGCGACGTAGGGACCTGGATCGCAGAGCTGGGGCGGAGTGGGAAGGGGGTGGGCGGCGGGCGGCTCGAGTTACAGCCCTATGGTGGGATGAGGACCTGGCGGCGCTGGCTCAAATAGTGAACCAACTCGCAAAGTCTGGAACGGTCCGCGTCCCCCAGTGCGAATTCAGGAATCAGGCCGTAGGGTCGGCGACTGAGGCCAGAACAGCCCACAGTATCGGGGGCTCTATCAGAATGCGAGGCGCCAGGGCTCAGATTTGGGGTAGAGGCATCAATTGCTCCCCGCGCCCATTGGTTGGGGCTGAATGACATTTGGCTTTCCCCCTCAACCCTCTGGTCCCTCAATGAAATTTGGGAGGGAAGCCTCGGTTCTGGCCGTGACTGAGTGTAAGGAGCATACCCGCCAGAGGGGAGCGCAGAGCGAGGGGACGTGGCAATGAGAGCAGGGTGGCTGGAGCGGGCAGAGGGTAGAGATTGCAGTAGGAAAGGTGCCTCAGGAAAGACAAGGAAAAGGAGACCAGTGGGAGTCTTTAGGACATCTGCTTTAACCAGAGGGTGCTCTCGTTGGACCAGTACAGGAAGTTTGGAGAGGGTGCCAGGACCTGGAATTCCTGCCCAGTCTTGGAGGAGAGGGGATTGATTAAGGGAACTGAGTCAAGAACTGAGTGTGGTGGTCTGGCGCGGTAGGGCTAGGGGGCAGGAGCTATGGTCCAATGGCTGGACTGGGTGGGTACCGAATGAACGCGGCAGGGCAACCGAAATTATGCCAGGCACAGCTGTGATCCCAGGACGAAGCTGATTGTGGGTGGACGAGGCTGTGAGAGCCCGCGTAGGAGCCCGGGCTGAAGGAGGAAGGGCTCCTAGCCAGACATCTTCTCCCTCCCAGTCTTCCGTGCCGGCTTTGGACCCTAGGTGACTGCAACAATGTACTCACCAGCAGAGTCAGAGCCAAGCAGCTGGAGTGCCCTGCCGCCCAGAATAGCTGGGCTGGAAATTCTTGAAAAGGGTCAGCCATCTGCCCACTCGCTTCGTTACTAAGTATGTGTTCCAACAAGTGGACCCTCTTTTGCTTCTTCCCTCTGCCCGGGCTTAACTGTCAAGAGCTTGTTGGCTTCTAACCACGCCCTCCTAGCCAGGACCCTCTCTAGTCGGCTTGCTTTGGCCAAAACCTTCACAGTTCAAGTCCTGCCCCAGAGGGGCGGAAGGAGTAGCAGGTAAGGGGAAGCGCAAAGTGGGGTGGCCCTCCACTTGAGCCTTTTGGAGTTTCTGGACCCTCTTGTATCAAACCAAAGCTAGAGTACTTGTGGTGTGCTGTATCCTCAACCAGACAGAGCATGTTCCTGACATACAGGCATTCTGGAGCCAGATGCCGGGGTGGGGGTGGAGGTTGGGGTTGGGGGGATGGGGCTTGTGGGGCGGGAGAGGGGCCGTGAGGATCTCCTGGGGCCTGCCCAACACCCGTAGGCAAGGAACAGGAAGCAAAGTCCGATAATCTTTTTATAAAATACAGAGGTTTTGAAGGAGGGTTTGGGATCAGCCATGACATGTGGAGTGCGCTCACACGAAGATCTGAATGCGGTCACGGATGGGCTGGCGGCAGATGGGGCAGGCGTTAAGCGCAGCGCCACAAGGCGCGCATGCTCCATGGCCACACTGGAACACCAGGCGGATGTGGCTGTCGATGCAGATGGGGCAGGTGATGCGCTCCTCCATCTGCCTGTAGCGGCTCTGTAGCTCCTCCACCAGTTGCCGAGGAGGGCCAGGCACCTGGATGGCATTTACCACCTCTGAACCGTCTGTGGGATTAGGTGAGTGGGAATCAGCAACAATACGTGTGAAGATTAGGTGCAGGCTGGTGAGCATGCCACGGGACAAGGAAGGGCCAGGCCAAGCCCCATCCTACCCACCTGGGCGTAGCTTCTTGCTGATGACCACCTGGCACCTGATACACTTCTTCATCCTTCGAGCGCACTCTGCCAGGGCCAGTGCACTGTTAGTAGGACTGGACTAGGCAGCTGGGCCACCCTGGTCCTCCACACCCCAAACTCACCCTCACACACTGTGCGGTGCTGACATGGTGAGAACAGAACTAGCAATGCCAGCTCTGAGCACACCAGGCACTCGGCAGCTTCTGGCCCTGCTGTGCCAGACACATGAAGGTTCGTCACGGTGTTAGGAGTACTCAGCACATGCCGGGGGCCCGGGGGCACACCCCCACCGCCACCTGCCTGTCGCTCCCTGCAGTTGGAGGAGGGGGCTTGAAAGGTGGCCCAATGGCATTAATGGTTGCCCCCCTACAAACACCCCATCATGGGCTCACCTGAAACGCTGGGCACAGCCCTGCAAGGCCTTGAGCACTCTGCCTTCCGTGGCCAGGTCCAGTGGGCTCCGGCCGCGGTGGTTTGCGTAGCTCACATCAGCACCCTCCAATGCCAGGAAGCAGGCCACTGCAGCGCCTACAGTCAACTCTGTGCTGCCTGGGAGGCCTGAGGCCTGTAGCTGAGTGACAGGACATACAGATAAGGGTGGAAGCCCACAAAGACTTGAAGGAAGCCTTTGCTGGCACTGGGCTACCCCAGAAGTCTGAACAATGATGCCACTGTCTAAGCTAATGCCTCTGGTTCTAGGATGAGTGGAGAGAGCAGGCCTCAAAGGTGCTCTTTGCTAGGCAGCTGCAGAAACTCTGGGACCCTTCATCCCATTTGGGGCCCAACTCTTTTCCAGATTGGTCTGGATTACAGAGACTGGCTCCTGAACTGCCCTACTCTCCAGAAACCCTGGTTCCCTGGAGTATAGTGGGAAATAAAAAAATTACCCAGGCCCTCCTTTCCAGTACCCACACCATACTTCCTCACCCTTGACAGCAGCTGCAAGGGCCCTGGATCTCCCCCAGCCCTGTCAACCACCAGGGGCAACAGCTGATGACGCTGTAGTGCCACATGTAGGGCCGTGTCGCCCTCCTCGTCCTCAGTGTTGACACTGCAACCTGCATCCACTAGCAGCGGTACTAGCCCCAGGTGGGCCTGCTGCACAGCCAGATGCAGTGGGGATTGAAGCTTCCTGTTTCTCACATTCACATCACAGCGACCCTAGGGAAAGGGTGGGCACAGGCTCAGCTTTGACATCCTACTTGGTCTGGTTCCTGGCCTTGGGTAGCCCTGGGACCCCTGCACTCACCTCTCGGATTAGGACCTGGGCCACCTCCCGGTGGTTGTTGAGAGCTGCAAGATGCAGTGCAGTAAAGCCATCCTCCTTCTTGGCGTCCACCAGCTGCCGGGCCCTTGCCAGAATCTTTCTAACCGCTCTGTGGGAACAAGAAGATATGTCAAAGGGCTTCCCTAAGCACTTCACCAAGTGCTCTGGATTAGGGTAGCCTGGCAGTAGATCAAAAGACTGAATGACAGCAGTGTGCCCAACCCCCACACTCACAGCACATGGCCCTTGAGGGATGCATGGTGCAGCAGTGTGAAGCCCTGGCTATTGGTAGCAGTGACATCGATGCCAGGAACCTCGGTGAGGACTTCAACAATGCTACTGGCACCGGCACCCGCAGAGATGGCAGAATGCAGAGGTGTGTCTGCATGGGCATCCTGCAACAGAGGGCGGTGGTCACATAGCAGTGCCTTTCTCCATGATCAAGTTGGTTCCTTGACCTAGGGCTGGTTAGTGGCAGAGAATCCAGGAGCTATCACTCACCGGCAAGTTGACATCACAACCACGCTCACACAGGATCTTTACCACCTCTAGGAAGCCCCTCTGTACAGCCACATGTAGGGCTGTGCTGCGTGTGCCATTCTGAGCATCCACCCCACATCCTGCACTCAGAAGCACCCTAGTCGCCTCAGGCTGGTTCCTAATGGAAGAAGTGGGAGGGTTTGGGAACAGTCCTTTTGCACACTGGCTCTAAAGTTCATTCCCAATAGCACCCACCAGCCTGCCCAGTCCTCACCCCATGGCCGTGTAGTGCAGCGCAGTGTTGCCCTCATCATCTGGCAGGTCCATACTTGCTCTTGCCTGCAGCAGCAGCCGCACCAGCTCTACCTGGCCCAGGTAAGCAGCCACCTGCAGGGCAGTTCTACCCTGGTTCTTGGTGTCCACCTGTGAAGAAAGCCAACACATGAACTCTGGGCACACTCCCTGGTGGCTATCAGAAGGGCAGGGCAGTAACTTGCCTGCTCTGGATGCCTTCGCAGAAGATCCAGAGCCCGGGCTACATTTCCTAGTGCAGCCTCTACTACCAGCCTCCCTGGGTGCTCTGGGTCACTCTTCTGGGTCCGAAGCTTGTCCAGGGCCACACTCAGTGAGCCTGGGGGCAGGGTTGAGGTAAGTGCTGGCCAGGGGCTGCCCTGCCTCCCACCAGCCACTGAGACTGATGCCGCACTTTTGTTCTCTCTGGCACGCTCAGCCACATCCAGGTTGGCATCTTCTTCAGGCCGGTAGGCTACTAGGCAGGAGGGGCTGAAGGTCCACCGCTGACCGCCAACCGCCACACGCAAGTTTCCATCTCCAAACACCTTCACCACTTTCCCCACTCTGCCCAGGGCCTGAAGAGAAGAGATGGGATCACGACAGATCAGAGGTGGCAGTAGACAGCAGTGGGGGTGGAGTCAATGTGCTGACCATAGACATTAAGACTCACAGGGGCCATGTCGTCGGTCCATTCACCATGTCCAGCCTGCAGTCGCTTCACAGTGTCAAGGTCATCGATGACCCGGACCACATCACCCACCCAGAAGCTGTTGTGCTGAATGACAGAGAAGCCAATAAGGGGAGTTCCTCCAGCTACTTGTATCTACTCAGGGTCATGTAAGAAGGGCACATCCTGCTCCACAGGGCGAGAAGACTTAACTTTGGCCCCAGTTCCTGCCTCAAGTACAACCAAATGGTCTGGCTGTTGGTCAAGGGCCTCAGGTGACCAAAACAGGTCTGGGTGGCCAGCCTGAGCCATAGGGGAAAACAGTTTGAGAAGCAGAGACCAAAGTCCAGCTCTAGAGATGTGTGAAGGTCAAGAAGACCTGTTGTGAGGGTGCCTATCCACTGACTAGACACAAAGCAACACAGAAAATGCAGTATAGATCCAGAAAATAAGTTGAGGGTGGAGTTGGGTGAGAGGCTGGGAAGGAGGGTAGGGCCAGTTGGGGTGTGGGATTCCTGCTGGGATCTATGCACACACTCGTGTGCAGAATGAACCTGCTCTAAAGTATCCTCCAGGTTCACATTGGATGTTCCCATTTATCTGGCACATGTCTCATCTCCACAGTCCAGTGTTCCAAACAGCTTCCACAGAATCTACTCAGTCTAGTCTCCAACACCTTTCGCAAGCTTCCACTTCAGTCTCCTTACAGACTACTCCATCTGTCTCCTTGGTACAAACAGCATCTCAAGAGAGAATGGCAAGCAACCCTACATCTCGTCTACCATACTCCTTTGCTCTCAGGACAGAGCCCCTGGCCACAGGTTCTGGTCTGACATCTGTATTTCATTCTCCTCTGTGTCCCTCACACCTGTGTTCCACCCACAGGTTCTCCCCTTCCTTCAGGTCTGTAAACTCATGGGGAGACTGGTGCCTAGTCCTGCCTAACTACTCCCAAGACTGAACAGGTACATGGAGGGAATCAGAGAAGCAACAAGTGGGGCTCAGCCCAGCCCCCTAGGCACCTTGGTGAGAGCCCCAGGGTGGAAGGTCCAGCGGGTCTCATGGTTGAACTGCACACGCACGTCCCCACGGTCTGTGATGCGGTGCACGGTGCCCATCTGTCCGATAAACTGTGGCGGGTCACGGAGGCTATGGCTGGGTCAGGCTGGACGCTTGGGGCAGGAAGAGGGATGGGGTCCAAAGGACTTGGGAAGGGGAGCACATGGGGAGTCAGCAGAAGAGGTGGCTCACCTCTGCCATCCTAGGGTTCCAGCCACCATGGCCTTCTTGCATGTCCCTTAGGACATCTGTGTCCAGCAGACACTTGACCTTGTCCCCACGCTGGAAGGGCTGGCCATCAGCACTCACCCTGCGCTGCAGCTCTGCTGGCTTGCCTGGGGGAAGGGTGGCAGGCTAGGCCTTAGGAAGCAACCTGCCTACCCCAAACAGGACATGCCAGGGTGACACGGGTACAGCTAGGGCAGGAGGGCAGTTGCTGTCAGAGTCAGCCCCATACCAAGCTTCGGGAGGTGCTCCTTGTAGTAAAAGCCGCCAGCTGCCTCACCAACACATCTGAGATCCACCTTGCCTTTGTGGCCCACTCGGTACACGTTGGTGGTTCCATCTGCCCACGTCACACTGGCCACACTTCGTCCTGTCTCCACATCCCAGCCACGGATGTCTACCACACGGCCTGTCTTGCCTTCCCCTCCTGGGAAGACAGTATGCGCACCAACAAACTTAAAGTGTGTTTTAAGGCTGAGCTATAGCCAGCTTTGCCTCTGTCTCTCTCCAGCCACCACTCACCATCTTGTGAGCCCCATTCCCAGTCAGGGCCTCGTACCACTTTTGCTCCTTGAAAGATGCCTCTCAGTGGGATTCGAGGGAGGCCTTGTCGGGGACTCAGTGTAACCCTGTAAGAGAATCAGTCTGAGCCATGCAGCTGTGATGGCCAGATTCTGCACTACCCACCTTGTCCCTCTGTCCTAATGGCATCGGGGTCTATAGGATAGGTATTCTGGATCTCAGGCCAAACCATTACCTTTGAATGGTTTCCCAGCAGACCTCCACTTTGGGAGAGGGAGCAAAGCTCAGAGACTTTCACCAGTACCAGGCTGGAAAGAGACTTGAGATGTCTCTTGGAGCACAAGTCCAAGTCTGCTGCCTAAGGGCAGTGGGGCAGAGCCTGACCCAAAGGAATGAAACATTATCTAGCCACCAGAACTAACACCTACCCTGACCTCAGGCTCACCAGAAGAGGAGACCTATACTACACTTCTCTCCCATATATAAGAAAGACTAAGGAGGTGCAGAAAATAAAAGATGGTACTTGACTGCCTTCCCAAGTCAATCCAACAAAGACCTGACTCCTATCCTCATCTCTCTGCATAAGGCCAGGGCCATTCCCAGCTATATAACCATGGGCTTGAGCAGCCTGGTGACAAGCCTCCCTGCCAGGCCTGGCGCCACCAGGGAATGATGTTTCAATTGCTTCTGCTATCCATGTGGCTATACTCAGAGCACATTCAGTTCTCCAGGATACTGCTCTACTAAAGAGTTATGCTTGCCTGTCTCTAAGGGTGAAGTGACAGAGGAAATCCCATTCATGGAATCCACCTCACAGTATGCCTAGAAAAAGCCTTCAGTGAGGAATGGGGGCACAACATTCTCAAGGCTCTAGAATAACCTGACCCTGGCTATTCAAGGAAACATGCAGGAAGGGCTTACTAGGTACTTCTGGAAGTGAAGCAGCCAGAGGCCAAAGCCAGGCTGGATGTCAAAGGCACCAGGCAGAGGCCCTGGGGAGGTAGGCTATTGCCTAGGGAACTCACGGGCGTGAGTGAGACGTCTCGTAGCGCTCAAAGGCATGGGTAAGGTCATGCTTGTTGTGCATGTAGCACTGTGTGCAGAGGTCATAGTCAAAGCAGACACGGCATTTCCAACGCATGCCACGAAGCCCATGTTTCTTGCAGCAGTCACAGATGATGTTGGGGTGGCGGATGCCTAGGTGTAGGATGGGTTAAGTGAGGACCTGCTGATTTCCTGTCACCTGGCCAGCCCCACCCACAGCTGGGAATCAACACACACCGATTTGGGCGTTGTCATAGAGCAACAGGTCATGGGCACCTTGGTAGCCAGCTCGATAGTTGGTACGTGTGCCCTGGTCCCACTGAACGACAACTGTACGGTCGGGGGTCGAGGGGCTGCCATGGCGGCCAAGCTCCACCACGGTGCCCACACCGCCCTCACCTCCATCCTGCTGGCCCCATTTCCAGTCCATTCCGCGTACCACACGCATGCCCACCTGCACACCTGCATGGGGGTCCAGGTCCATGGTGAGGGGGGTTGTTCAAAGACCTGCAACAAAGGGCATCCTTAGTCTATGTCAGAATGCCATATGGCCAGGCTAACCACAGGGCACATGTTGATATGACCACCTGAGAGAGAAGTATGGGTCAGGAATAGAGAAAACTAAGCCAAAAGAACAAAGAAGAAAGGACAACAGGGGCTTGGGAAAGCCAGAAGCATAGGTCTACAGACCAGGACCAGAGAGAGCCAGGAGAGAGAATGGTGGGAGAGCAGAACAATACTGTTAGATGCAGAAGAGCAGTAGCCAAATGCAAGAGTGCCCACCTCACTTAGAAGTCACTACAGTGACCTGAAAGGAGGGGCTGCGGTTAGAAAGAGTGTAAGTGGTCAGGCCCAACAAACCAGGAACTGAACCTGGCATGGTGGCCACATGCTAGTGGATCTGCTTCCAAAGGTCCGCGCATGTTGCTCCATCAACATAGGTACACTTTAAAGCTAGAGTTGGACGTGATGGTGTGTACTTTAATATCAGCACCCAGGAGGCTGAGGCAAGAGGTTCTCTTGTGAGTTCAAGACCAGCCTGGTCTATATAGTGAGTTCTAGGCTAGCTAAGGCTACATATTAAGAACCTGTCTCCAGGGGCTGGAGAGATGGCTCAGTGGTTAAGAGCACTGACTGCTTTTCCAAAGGTCCTGAGTTCAATTCCCAGCAACAACATGGTGGCTCACAACCATCTGTAATGGGATCTGATGCCCTCTTCTGGGGTGTCTGAAGACAGCTACAGTGTACTCATAAATAAAATGAATAAACTTTTAAAAAAAAACCTGTCTCCTAAAATTAAATTAATAAATAAAAAATAAACTTAATAGATGTACATTGTAGACACTCATGTGAAAAACTATAAGGCCATCCATCTTTCAGAAGCAAAGACCTTTTTCTGTGCAGCTCACTGATACATGGGACTAAATTAAAGGGCTGTTTTTCAACAAGTTGTCATAAAGCAACTGAAGAGGGCAATGACATGAGGGAGGAGGCTTACAGTGTAAACCCACAGAGAACTCCCACAGTCTGTAAGAAAAAGGCAGACAAGCTGAAAATAGGCAAGACACAGGAACACACATTCCAGGACACACACTACACATGGAATGTTTTGTTACCAGGATGCTGCTCATAGGCAGAACAAGGTCCTCTGCCCCACATTTCAAATGATAGTGCAAGAGTCATGCAACACTTTAGGGAGCATCTTTAGAGAAACATGGTCTTTTTTTTTTTTTTTTGGTTTTTCAAGACAGGGTTTCTCTGTGTAGCTCTGGCTGTCCTGGAACTCACTCTGTAGACCAGGCTGGCCTTGAACTCAGAAGTCCGCCTGCCTCTGCCTCCAAGTGCTGGGATTAAAGGCATGCACCACCACCGCCCGGCAGCCTTAATCTTAATAGCTTTAAATATGTCTCTGTACTAACCTTAAACAAAGTCTTAACATGCACAAGGCCTTTGCTGGACTGAACTCAAACTCACTATCCTGCTTCAGCCTTTAAAGTGCCAACATCAAGGCACCAAGCCCCGTAGCTGGGGGAGGAGTGGGAGATTGCCTAGAATGAGCAACGCCAGTGGTCCTGTTCTAGGACACATACTTAGGCTTCACAAGAAGCTGAAAGATCACCCCCAACCTGGTTTGGGTGCAGCTGTCAGCATTACAGGGTCCTGCCAACTCGATTTGGGGCCCAGTAACACTACTCAGCCATGGGGTAGGGGCCAGATTAGGGATAAGTAAGCAACAAGAGGAATACAGCACACAGCAGACTTCTGCCTGGGCCCTCTTCCAGGCCTTGCCCCAGACTGACAGCCTTCTGGCTTGCCCAGCTCAGAAAACATTCCCCACTACTCACCGTGAAGCCACAGGTGGGCAGTAAGGAAGACCAATAGCCTAGCTACATACACTGACACTAGTGCCTCCCCTTGAGTGGCACAGACACAACAGACAAGGACCACAGTTCCGTTGGTCACCTCAGTTCTACTGCCCCTCCCTGGTAATAGCCATGCTGTACTAGTGAGAAATATCCTGGAGGGAAATTAACTAAACAGCTATGTTAGAGTGGAGAGGAGGTCTTTTCAATATTTCTTCCCAGTCACAGAACTTCTCACTACCTGATCTTTTTATATATATATGTAAGTACACTGTAGCTGTCTTCAGACACTCCAGAAGAGGGAATCAGATCTCGTTATGGATGGTTGTAAGCCACCATGTGGCTGCTGGAATTTGAACTCAGGGACCTTCGGAAGAGCAGTCTGTGCTCTTAACCACTGAGCCATCTCACCAGCCCTCACTACCTGATCTTTAAAGCTCCCAGCCTTGCCACTTCCTAGGTCCTTCCTTGCTGTGACTTCATATTCTCTCCATAGAGATCTCCTAAAGGAACAGGCACTCTCAAGCTAGGCGTCTCCATCTACTCCTCTACACATCCTCCATCAGCATCCTCTACACATCCTCCACCAGCATCCTCTATCCAGAAACCCTCCTCTACACATCCTCCATCAGCATCCTCTACACAGAAACCCTCCTCTACACATCCTCCATCAGCATCTTCTACACATCCTCCATCAGCATCCCCTCCATCTACTCCTCTACACATCCTCCATCAGCATCCTCTACACATCCTCCATCAGCATCCTCTACACATCCTCCATCAGCATCCCCTCCATCTACTCCTCTACACATCCTCCATCAGCATCCCCTACACAGAAACCTTCCTCTACACATCCTCCATCAGCACCCCCTACACAGAAACCTTCCTGTACACATGATTGAGGCTGGGGAAGACAGTGGCCTGTGGGCACAGTGGTGGCACTGCTCTTCAGAGACAGCTCTGCCTCTATCAGGCTACTGATCTCCACTGGAACCACATTAACCTTCCTTCTTGCCTCCAGAGTTCAGCACAGCTGGGATATTGAGAAGACCACATTGCCACCCCAACATACCTGTTTAGCCAGAGCAGGGCTTGTTATAAGAAAACCTCAGACTCCAACAAAGGTGGGCAGACAGTCAACTAGTAGCTCTGACAGCAGAGGACAACCTGACAGCCAACCCCCTGACCCAGCCCAGCACTGGGATAAAATACAGAGGAAGTAAACATTAAAGCTATGCATTGGTGCATACTCTGACACCAGCTTCTCAGTTACAGCTTATCCACAGGCTGATGGCCTCACTAACCACTTGATGCTGGGTCTTTTACAAGACATGGAGTAGGGTGGACCTCAAACATGACAATAAGCATAGCCCATGTATGAATCTGCCTTCAGGAGAATGGACAGAGGGCACAGAGCCCAGGTGAAGGATAGATACCCAGCAAGGTCCAAGAGAATCAGGGCCAGGCCTCAAACAATGGCTCCACATGGGGTAGCACAAAGGCCAACAGGCACTCCAGCCTGTTAGTGGCCTGCACTGACAAGCACCTGCATGACCAGCATGCCTGGTTAAGCAAAGCTCTCCTCAGCCCTGGCCAGTGAACTGCCAGTCTCAAGGGCTGTTCCCAGGTAGCAGCCCAGCAAAGTCAGACACAACCATAAGAACACTGCAAGAGGGCTTTCTGCTTCTCAGTGCCTAAGGTTGCCTCACCAAAACTGTAGGGGAGCAGGCAAGAGATTCAGCGCATGGCTTCTCTCACAGACAGTCTTCCCTATAGTGCTGGGATGGGTAAATACTAAGAAGCACCCAGCACTGGTGGCACTAAACTAGAGAGGCCACGATCCCCTACCCACTACCTTGCATCCTGGAGATTGTAGAGTCTCTCCTGTGCTTTGGAGGTAGACCTTTCCATCTTGCATCTCCTGATCAGAGCTGTGCCTCTGGCAATGCCTTCCTGCTGCTGTCTGGAACATAGTTCCTGCACCACCAGACAGGAGACAGGTTCCTGGGCCTCCAAGGCAGCTGGATATAGCATTCTATGACATTATTAGAAGACCCAGTGGCTTTCCCTCTCCTCTCCCTCCAGGCCTCCAGGCCTGGTCTCCGCAGTTTTATCAACTGACCATTAGCATCCCATTCCTTGGCCACTATCTGAGAAAAGTTCACCAAGAGTATATGGGATGGTGGACAGAGCAGAATGAGAAGCAGGAAGGCAGGGATGAAATTTAGGCAGACTGGGCAAAGGTCTCCATTTTGGACTCAGTTCTTGTTTTCATTCACCCCGAGGGTCTTGCTCTTTGGATGGCATGGGTACCCTGACCACAGTGAAGGAGCCTGTCTACTTCATAATCAACAAAGATCGAGGGGTCATGGACATGAGGCTACTTCAGAATAGAGGTCTCATCCCTTAAGCTTACCTGGCAACTGACTGACCAAGCACTACAAGGCCAAGAGGGAAGATGGTCCCTAACACACTGGGCTGGGCACAGCACCAGCCAGAGAATCATGAGTCTACTATGCCAAGCCTCTAGGCAAGTCCAAGAAGTAGCCTGCATGCCTGAAAAGTACCTTGTGCCAAGGCTACCCAGTCTCCAAACTTTGGGTGAGTATATATGCTCAGGGTATCTAGGGGGAGGAGAAGTTCCTGATGAAATGCAGGACTGGGGGCCTGTCTTGAAGGACAACCCAACTCCTCTGAGATACATGCATCCTCAGAGGATCTTAGTAGTACTTAGTAGTACTTAGTAGTACTTAGTACTACTTTCTGACCATCTCTGCTGTGATAGCTATTCTTGGTCAACATCTTGACTGCATTGGAATTTATTAAAACCCAAGCAGCTGGACACACCTGTGAGGGATCTTTCTTAATTAAATCATTTGAAGTGGGAGGACTCTTTAATCTGGATCTTTGAGCTGGGAAGATCCACCTTTGATATGAGCCACACCTTCTGGTGGTAGCCTATATAAAGAACAGGGAAAGAAAATTCTGCTCTTGTCGGCTTGCCTTCACTAACCATTCACTGGTATTACAGCCTACTTCTTTGTAACACACACTGAAGGCCAGCTGAGACATCCACCCTTTTGGACAGAAAAACTACTGGACTCTGGCACTTTCCACTAGGAGACAATTGTTGTTGGGCTAGCTAGATCATAGCCTGTTAGTCTAGCTACACACACTATGTGAGTCTGAGGATAGCCTGCTCTACAAAGCCAATTCCAGGTTACCTAGAGCTGTTACAGAGAAACCTTGTCTCAAGAAAAACTAACTAAAGCCAGGCAGTGATGGCGCACACCTTTAATCCCAGCACTTGGGAGGCAGAGGTAGGCAGATTTCTGTGTTCAAGGCCAGCCTAGTCTACAGAGTGAATTCTAGAACAGCCAGGTCTATATACAGAGAAATTCTGTCTCGAAAAAAACAACAACAAAAAAAAAAAAAGAAAAAAGAAAAAGAAAAAGAAAAGCTAACTAAATAAATAAACCAGTTGTGTTCCTCTAGAGAACCCTGACTAATATATGTGCCATAATCTCCTGACTACCACAAGCTAACCCTTTCCATGGAGTAGGAAGCCTCTGCCTCTTTCCTTCCATCTTCCTACCCTAATTGACAAGGCTCTTGACAGAGGATGGTACTGTGTGCTCCATGTGTGCTGAAATCTGACAAGGCTCCAAAAGACAGCAGGAGCCTTACAGAAACCTTAGTCCTGAGTGTGTACAGAATAACCTAGGACTAAATGCATTGTCCTGGAGTTCTGACCAATATAGCTCCAGAACAATCTAAGAGTTACAATTAGATGTACAAACAATGCTACTTTGAAATCCACATTAAATGTCACTAAACTTTGATATACATTATACTTCAGGATGCTGAAAAACACAAAGTGTTATGCGTACCATCATCTCAGTAAGAAATTCAACTACAGAGTTAACTGACTTTTTCCTTCACCAGAAATACTGGGCTTTATCATCAGACAGGGCCATGTCCCTGAGCAGTATCCAAACACTCCTGGAGCTATTGCTATCGATATTTACAAGAATAGTGAGGTATGTTAAAGGATGAGAATTTGCTTGACAAATGTGCTTCAGCAGAAGTAGAACTCACCTTAGTCCAGGTGATATGCCTTTAATCCCAGCATTCAGGGGGCAGAGGCAGACCTCTGTGAATTCAAGGCCTACAAGGGTCTACAGAGCTAGTTCCAAGGTTCCCGGACAGCCAAGGCTATACAAAGAAACCTTGCCTTGAAAAGCTAGGAGAGGGCTGGAGTGATGGCTCAGCAGTTAAGAGCACTGACTGCTCTTCCAAAGGTTCTGAGTTCAATTCCCAGAAGAGCACTGACTGCTCTTCCAAAGGTCCTGAGTTCAATTCCCAGCAACCACATGGTGGCTCACAACCATGATCTGTAATAGGATCTGATGCCTTCTACTGGTATGTCTAAAAGCAGCTACAATGTACTCATATAAATGTAATAAATAAATCCTTAAAAAAAAAAGAAAAAGAAAAGCTAGGAGAAACAAAAAACAGATAAAGGAACAAACAACAAAAACTCACCTTAGGACACAAAGAAGCCACTAGTCAGCATCCCAGGCATTTAGTTGCTATTTCTTGGGCCACAAATTTGCTCAGCCACCAAAACTTCCTGTGGGAAACTAGCAGCCATTGCCAACATAGAATACAGCAAACCAAACAGGAAGGCAGGGAGCCAGGCTGGGGAAAGATCATTTCAGAGGCAGTTTTACACACAGCATTTATTACCATAACCAGACCGTGACCATTCTAGATGTTGTTGTTACCAGGGTTCCTTCTTTTAAGAAACAAACTTTCTTTTTCTCAAAACTTTTTTTTTTAAATGTGGCCTTCATTAGCTTGGATCTCACTATATAGACCAAATTCCTGTCAAGTGTTGGGATTAAAATCATTTGTGGGACACCATGCCAGGACATTTAATAGGTCAGAATTATCAGGACAGTGTAGGGGAATGTTGCCCCTTATTATATGAATACTTTGTTGGGAATTCCCCAAACAGCCACAAAAATTAAGTCACATTATAGTATAAAAGTTAGCAAATTGCCTTTACTCAGACGAATAAAACTACATGACACAGAGAGGATTCAGGACTCAAGCTTATCTCCCTATACCTCTAGTGGTGTCTGAGATACTGTTGAATTGAGAATGTGTAACAAAGCTGGTTCATCAGAGCTGCCCTACTAGGCAGGTGGATGTCCTAGATGCTAGCAGAATCAAACACATATGTCAACTGAAGACACAGAGGCCAGGAAACCAGATCTACCCTGCACCAAGACATCTGCTGGGGGACATCATTAAGGTTCAGGGGTATCATGGCTGCTAATCATGGTCATCTAGCTGGGGAAGTCTAGGTACCCTGTAGCTTGGGGTTCAACCACCGTCTAGGGCTGACCTTGGGTGGGATAATGACATTCAGATACTTGTTGCATCAGAAGCAACAGGCCACAGTGGAATATGTAACCAGGAGACATTCTTTAAGTAGCCAACCTTACTCTGTCTCCAAGCCCACTAGCTCCTTAGGAGCCTTCCGGGCATCTCAGCTTTTATCATTGGTTCTGAACACAGAAGAGACAGAAAGGACGATTTCTCAATGCCCAGTCCACTTAAGCACATTTAAACAGAAACACAAACACCTGACATAACATCATCATACAGCCTCAAGGGAAACAAACCAAACCCAAACTGTCAAGCGCTCACCTGTCTGGAGGTCCAGTGTCCCCCACCCCTATCAGGCAGGAGCCCTGATGCAAGGAGGCTTGGGACTGGCCTCCTCCGTGCTGACCTTCCTCTCTGAAAGCCTCAGGAGATCCAAACCTATGGCCAAGGGAGCTGAGACGCAGTTAACATCTGAGAAGGGACAGAGGCCGCTGGTCGCCTTAAAAAGCTCCCATGGGTCTGGTGGCTGGGACACGCTGCATCACCCCCACGAACCGAGAACGCGCAACGGGCACGAGCTGGGTCCAGGGGGGGAAGGACCAAAAACCTGTCGCGCTGAAGAGCCGAGGTCAGCCGACAAAACCACAGCCCCGTCAGGATGATCAGGTCCCCCTAGGCCCTTTGCCACCGCCCCCGGCGCTGGGAGGACGCCCGGCCCGGCCCCCCACTTGCCAGGAGTTTCAGCGCTCTTTCGGCCCAGGAATACCCGGCCCTGAGCAGCGCAGAGGCTGACAGTGGATCCTCGGCTCGCTACCGAGGAGCCAGCTGCAGCCCGCTGTCCTCCGCTCCCTAACAGTGCTTAGCAAAGATGCTTCTCCAGCGCTAGCCCACCAGGGAGCCCCACCACGGCCCCCCGACCACGGTCGCGAGCCGCCGCGTAGACTGCCGGGAGCTGTAGTTTGCAGAGCCAGCCCGGGGGCGGGGCAGACAATTCCCAGGAGTCCCTGCGCGTGACGCAATATGCTTAGGGCCAGGGGGCGGGGCATATAGCTACCAAGGCACTCTGAACATGACGTACATGGGTGGTCTGGTAACAAACGGACCGACAGCAGTGATATGTATGGCTAACAGGAGCTCTGCGTCTCTAAAGAAGAAACTGGAAATGCCTGCGTCCCGGCATTCCAGGAACGGAGAGTGAGCGTGCAGAGGTGATGCGCACAAAGTCTCACCCGGAAGTGCGTCTGGGCGGAGCCAGCGCGGCACGTGTCTCCTGCGCAGTACTAGTTCCCAGGACGCTCTTTGTTGCCTTGGAGACAGAAGTTTCGGGTGACGTCTTGCCTGAAATGGGTGGGGTTTCCAGAGATGTAGCGAAAACGTATCCAAAGTAATTCTTTTGACTTTTTTTTTTCTTCTTGAAATAAGGTTTCACTATGTAGCAACATGTAGCTACATATAGCAACATAGCCTGCACCTCACTATGTTGACCTGGCTGACCTCGAGCTCATGGAGCCCCACCTGCTTCTCCTTCCCGAGTTCTGAAAATTAAAAGCATGCACTACCACACCCAGCACGACTTAATTTGTTTTAAAATCAGGGTTGCACCGGGCAGTGATGGCTCATGCCCTTAATCCCAGCACTTGGGAGGCAGAGGCAGGAGGATTTCTGAGTTCGAGGCCAGCCTGGTCTACAGAGTGAATTCCAGGACAGCAGAGCTACACAGAGAAACCCCGTCTTGAAAAACCAAAAGGAAAAAAAAAAAATCAGAGTTGCGTCCATTTTTTTCTTTTGTTTTCCTGTCCCCTGTCTGGGGCTGTGTGGGGATCAACTCGGGTCCAAGAAGCAACCCTCCCATCACCCCCCACAACCCCCTGCCGCCACCCCCAGCTACTGATTTTTGTTCCAGGACATAAAGATAACAAGCAGTCATCCTGGCCTTTGTGTTTATAAACAGTATACTGCCTTGATTTACATATCTTAGACAGTTCTGTGGAGTTCCTCAGACCATAAACAATTTAGTTCTCTAGCAACTTTCCTCGCAAGCTTTGCCCCCATGTGCAAGTTACCCCCATGTGCAATTTACCTCCACACGTATTCTGTCAACTCACCCAGCTTGCTGTCCAGCTATATTCCACTACTGCACACTGCCACGTACGAACCCAGTCCATTCCTGCAAGTCGTAATTTTTCTTTGTACATTTCTTTACATTTATTTATTTTTGTAGGGGGAGGAGACACTGGTGCCATAACCTTCATGTGAAGTCAGAGGCTCATACAAGTGCCTTTACCTGCTACATCATTTCACAGCCCATTTTTATTTTGAGACAGCATCTTACTTTTTGCCCAGGTTGACCTCTAACACTGTAGCTCATTATCCTACAATTTCAGCCTTTCAAGTGCTGGGGTTTAGGGGCATAAGTCACCCCTCCTAGCTCCAACCTAGAATGTGTCCACAGGTTTCTAGTTTGTTTGAGTGGGTGGTTGGTCAGTAGAATAGTTGTTTTTTGTAATGGGGTCTCACTAAATGGCCCTAGCTGGCCTGAAATGCTCATGTAGCCTAGGCTAGCCTAGAACTCACAAAGGTTCTCCTGCCTCTGCTTGTTCAGTGCTAGGATTAAAGGTAAGCACCACTGTCTTGGGACTAACCAAACTGGTTTTATGTTGTGCTAGGTGAAGTGACATTGAGAAGAGAGGATATTAAGAGCTTAAGACCTTGCAAGACCTTTATTTTGGTGGGAAAGCCTGCTGAGGAAGGTCTGTGGAAGAATTAGAGACTTCCATCTACTTACAAGATGGGATAATTATAGGGAAGAAAAGGGAGGTGTTGTGGGAAATATTAAAAAATGCACCAACCCTCACTATCACCAGCTATTCTTGGGCCCTAGCAGCTCCACTGCCTCCATGGCTAGCCCCAAGCAGAGACAGCCCATCTCATGGTTCTCTTGATGAGGATTTCATTCACATTCCCAGCCATCCACCCCCTGGGGTCAGCGGTCACAAATCCCAGTAACCTATTAAAATCAAAACTCTAGGAGTTTGTAATTTATATCACACAAAACACCCACATGATGAACTCAGATCCAATTGATATAAATTGCCCACATAGATAAGACAAATTGTCCTGTAATTATCCATCCCTTATAAGATATCCATAGCTACCTGTGGCTATTTAAAGCCACGTGGAATCTGGATCATCTTTCTGTTCCTCCATCTTCCTTCATTCTCCCTCTATCTATCCCAGTTTCTGTCTCTGAAACTCTTAACCCTCCCTTCCTTTTCCCTGTCCAATCACAGGCTTCTTGTTGTATTAATATTTAAATTAATTGGAGGAAAATTCTGCTACAGAGAGGGGAAGGGGAAAGGGTTGAAACCTTTCCTTTTGGGCCCTGGCTGTTGCTAGGAGTAACCAAAGAATGATTGATAATTAGTGAGTGAAAGAGTGTCAGCTGCCTACGTGGTGGTGCACATCCTTAAATCTAGCACTTTGGAGTCAGAGGCAGTTGGATCTCTATGAGTTCAAGGGCAGCCTGGTCTACAGAGTAAGTTCCAGAATAGCCAAGGCTACAGAGAGAGAGAAAGAGAGAGAGAGAGAGAGAGAGAGAGAGAGAGTCAGGTGACCAGAAAATATCTCTTTTGAGTAGCCATTATCAGGGATCTCATCTGCTGGGAGGCAGTGTCAAGAAGTCAGACTTTATTTTTGGAAGGCTATTTACTATAATTCTGGAAAATTTGTCTCCTTTAAGCCCAAACAGAAGAACTTTTTTAAAAAAGATTTATTTATTTATTATATATACAGTGTTCTGCATATATATCCGCATGTCAGAAGAGGGTGCCAGATCTCATTATAGGTGGTTTTGAGCCACCATATGGTTGCTAGGAATTGAACTCAAGACAGCAACATAGATTTTGGACTGTAAATGATGCCTAAAGATAGAAACAAAAGAGAAAGAAATAAAAGAAACAAAAAAAAAAAAAAAAAAAAAAAAAAAAAAAAAAGAAAGAGATGAATGACTTAATTGAAATGATCACAATACCAATTCTGAGTATTACCATGCTGGTAACCTTTGTAATCATATTGGCTTTCCATGCCTTCTCAAAGAAAAGGTTTTTACAAGAAAAGAAAAGATATGAAAGGCAGAGACAGGCTTTAGAAGAAAAATGGAGACAAGCCTTAGATGAAAATTAGACAAGGGCTGGTGAGATGGCTCAGCGGGTAAGAGCACCAACTGCTCTTCCAAAGGTCCTGAGTTCAAATCCCAGCAACCACATGGTAGATCACAACCAACCAAATGGTGAATGCATTCTATAATTGGTTAATATTTTTAAATTTTTCTCAAATCCAACAGAGTGCCACACATATTCTTCAAATCCCTCTGGGTGTCAAGCCTCTGCTGGCATTTGTTGAATAATAGCAGGATAAGCTAAAGTTGCTTTTCTAACCTTCCTGATTTTCATCATGTCTTAGTGACTGTAAAGAGACATCATGACCAAAGCAATTCTTTAAAAAAAAAAAAAAAAAAAAAAAGATTTATTTATTTCATGTATGTGGGTACACTGTTGCTGTCTTCAGACACACTAGAAGATGGTGTCAGATGCCCATTATAGATAGTTGTGAGTCACCATGTGGTTGCTGGGAACTGAACTCAGGGCCTCTGGAAGAACAGTCAGTGCTCTTAACCACTGAGCCATCTCTCTAGCCCCTAATGCAACTCTTAAAAAGGACATTTAGGGGCTGGTGAGATGGCTCGGCATTTAAGAGCACTGACTGCTCTTCCAAAGGTCTTGAGTTCAAATCCCAGCAACCACATGGTGGCTCACAACCACCCATTATGAGATCTGATGCCCTCTTCTGGTATGTCTGAAGACAGCTACAGTGTACTTATTTGTAATAATAAATAAATCTTAAAAAAAAAAAAAAAAAGGACATTTAAGGGCTGGAGAGATGGCTTAGCGGTTAAGAGCACTGACTGCTCTTCCAATGGTCCTGAGTTCAAATCCCAGCAACCACAAGATTGCTCACTGCTCACAACCATCTGCAATGAGATCTGACGCCCTTTTCTGGTGTGTCTGAAGACAGCAACAATATACCCACATACATGAAATAAATTTTTTTTTTAAAAGAGTTGCTAGCTGGTTGGTGGTAGTGCATGCCTTTAATCCCAGTACTTGGGAGGCAGAAGCAGGCAGATTTCTGAGTTTGAGGCCAACCTGGTCTACAGAGTGAGTTCTAGGACAGCCAAGGCTACACAGAGAAACCCTGTCTGCAAAAAACAACAACAACAAAACAAAACAAAAAAAGAGGGATTTGAAGAATATGTGTGGCATTCTGTTGGATTTGAGAAAAATTTAAAAATATTAACAAATTATGGAATGCATTCACCATTTGTAAAGCTGATATTAAATTCTTGGGCAATTCAAAACAGAAAAGTTGCCCAATACTGAAAAGACATGACAAGAGCAATATTAGAATCTAGCCCACAATTTCAGTGGTGTTCATGGTAGAGAGATGAGGCTAGGGAGAGATATAAGGCCAGAGGTACTAATTTCTCAAGATAAGCTACTAGGTGAAGGTGCAGATGGAAGCCATACATGACAGCTTTGTCAGCTTTAAGTGCTTGGAACAAGTTGAAGAAAGGACTTGAGCCATTAACTCAGTTTATTCAAGGTCCAAAATAAACATTCACTGACTTTTTACAAAGATTGATTTCATCTATAGATAGAAAGGGATCAAATCCACAATCAAGAAAGCACTGATTGAACCTTTAGCATTTGAAAACACTAATGCTGAATGCAAGAGAGTGATCAGGTCTGTAAAGGAAAGATCAGCACCAATAGATGAATAGATTAGAAATACAGTTGGCATTTGATTTAACTGATATGATATGGATTTATTAGGAGAAGTGATCAAAGACGGTTTTGAAAAAAAAAATCCAAAATGCCAAATGTTTTATCTGTGGTGAGCAAATTCTGCAGAGACTCTCTTATCAGGATCACTTGTCAATAAATAAAAACTTATTTGCCCCAGGAACTCTGAAGAGATGGATGTAAAAAGACAAGGAAAGGCCAGGCAATGGTGGTGAATGTCTTTAATCCCAGCACTTGGGAGTCAGAGGCAAGTGGATTTCTGAGTTTGTGGCTAGCCTGGTCTGCAGAGTGAGTCCAGGACAGCCAGGGCTACATAGAGAAACCCTGTCTTGAAAAAAAAAAAAAAGGCAAGAAAAGGAAACTAGCCATGCACCTGCTAGAGGAAAAGGGATCACAAGCTAAGAGCAAGCCAGAGAACAAGCCGAAGCTTATAGCCCAAGCATTTATTAATGACTAATTAGTCTCAGAGTTGTTATTTCTGGGAGCAGGGGCTGGGAAGAAAAAACTGGATTTATATTTTACAGAGGTCTTTTCAAGGACTGGAGAGATGGCTCAGCGGTAAAGAGCATTGACTGCTCTTCCAGAGGTCCTGAGTTCAATTCCCAGCAACCACGTGGTGGCTCACAATCACCAGTAATGAGATCAGATACCCTCTTCTGGTGTGTCTGAAGACAGCTACAGTGTACTTACATATAATAAATTAATAAATAAATCCCTTTTAAAAAAATAAAAAAAAACAAAGGTCATTTCAAAAAGAATTGTAAACAGAACCAGAATAGTTCCAGGAAAAGGTATCAGCCTTCTGGGATATGCAAAAGTGTAGCAAAGGCACAGTCTAGACTAGTGAGTGTGGATCAACAAGGGAAAACAATGTAACCCTTTGCCAGAAACGCCCTCTTGCCCTGCAAGAATCCCTAGTATTAAATACAGACCAGCCATTTCAAGTCAGCAGTGAGGATACTCATCCACAGAACAATTAAACTATGCTGCTGTGAGTATAAACATTAGTAACTCAGATATCAAGTTCAGAGCAGGTTCAATAGCTAAAACAAAAAACTCAGGAAAGACCAAGGAACAGGTATTTTGGCAAAGTTCTATAAATGATCAGAGGCCAATATGAAAGGAATTTATAAATAATATTAAAATTGAAGATGTGGTAAACACTGGATCAGATGTAACAATAATATCACTAAATTCTAGGCCTCAAAGTTGGCCTCTTCAGAAGTGCGTAGATATAGAATTTCTAGGGGTTGGAAGTTTTTCCCAGATAAAACAAAGTGTACAATGGCTTAAATGTATAGGGCTTGAAGGACAAATAGGAAAATTAAGGCCATATGTGGCTAACCTGTGCATGAATTTATGGAAAAGGGATCTGTTGTAACCCTGGGAAGTACAGATTGCCATTCCTCCCCACTCAGGGATAAGTTATAAAAGAAGAGATATACCTGATGAAGAGCAGTCAGTGCTCTTACCCGCTGAGCTATTTCTCAAGCCCATAAAATGGCCAATTTTATGTTAGCAAATATCATTTACATTCAAACTAAATCTGTAAGTAACTCTCCAAAGATGCAGGGTCCAACCTAAGGTTTCCCAAGGGCCACACGAAGGTATCCGAGGGACAGAGTCCTTGCTGACCATGTAGAACTATACCTCATAAAATAAACAGTAAAATGTCTAGGAGTCTGTACTGACAGTAGAGAGACTTTTTTAAAATGAGGGGAAAGTAGGGCAGAGGTGGTGTATGCCTTTCATCCCAGCACTCAGGAGGCAGATGCAGATGGATTTCTACGAATCTGAAGCCAGCCTGGTCTGCACAGCGAGTAGAAAACAAAAACATGTACAAAACATGTAGAGAGAAAAAAAGAGAGGAGAAGACAGTTATTTCTTATAAATTCTAGTGAAAAATGTAGGCACAGGAAAATTGAGAACTAGTAGACAAGCTCCCATTAACAGCTGGTGTGGCCGGGCGGTGGTGGCACACCCCTTTAATCCCAGCACTTGGGAGGCAGAGGCAGGTGGATTTCTGAGTTCGAGGCCAGCCTGGTCTACAGAGTGAGTTCCAGGACAGCCAGAGCTATACAGAGAAATCCTGTCTCAAAAACAAACAAACAAACAAACAAAAAAAGCAGCTGGTGTGGACATGAATCATCACCTGGTGAATACTGGATTAGTGGGTAAATATACATTGAGACTCAGAAGATTTTCACACTCTCTAACCATGTTCCCACAAAGGTGTTAATTAATTACAAACAAAAACCATGGTGGAGCTGGGCAGTGGTGGCGCACGCCTTTAATCCCAGCACATGGGAGGCAGAGGCAGACCAATTTCTGAGTTCAAAGCCAGCCTGGTCTATAGAGTTCCAGGACACCGAGGGCTACACAGAGGAAACACTGTCTCGAAAAACCAAACCAAAACAAAACAAAAACAAAAAACAAAACAAAAGCAAAAACAAACAAACAAAAAACCCATGGTGGAAAAAGTCTGCAGACTATAGCAATTAGTACTAACTGTAGCTGGTCTTTACTACTTTGT
The DNA here is from genome assembly GCF_008632895.1 of Mastomys coucha. Lineage (NCBI taxonomy): Eukaryota > Metazoa > Chordata > Mammalia > Rodentia > Muridae > Mastomys > Mastomys coucha. Next base: position 115,083,751 of record NW_022196900.1, read on the forward strand.
GGGTTCTTCTTTTTCCACCCTTTATCCCCCCTGCCCATCCTGCCCCCCTGCAATTATTAGATAGGAAAGAAGGGTGGGGAGGGAGAAATCCTTGAATCTCATTTCTTTCCTTTTGTTTCTTCTTTGAGTTCAACTACTAACAAACCATAACCAATTCCGAATCTCTCTACACCCCACCCCAATGACCAACAACCACAGACCTGGCCTCTTTTAAAAAAAAGAATTCTGTATTCTTTCCCATTTGTCTTTCTGGCAGGGCTTTAGAATAACAAGTGAGTGAGATATGCATATTAATCCACTCAGCGATTCTGTATCTCATGACTGCACTACCATTGGCAAAACTTTAGTTGCCACAACTAAACAGAACAGACATCTGTCTGCCACCAGAGGGTGTGTGACAACCCAGAAATGCCTATGATGACAGTGACAATTCAAGAAGTGTCTCTGTGACTGGAGAGACTGAACTCTGTTTAAGGGAATCTGTAGCTTGACAGATTTAGCATGACTTTAACATTTTTTTAAGTTTATTGTTATTGTGAATGATATGTGCTCATGATGTCCACCAGGTGAGCACCTGGCAGGGTCCAAATTTGTGGTGTCAGTTCTTTCTTTCCATCGTGTTATCAGCTTGTTCATGGCAAGTTTTGGGTTTTTTTTGTTTTTTTGTTTTGTTTTGTTTTGTTTTGTTTTTTTCGAGATAGGGTTTCTCTGTATAGCCTTGGCTTTCCTGGAACTCACTCTGTAGACCAGGCTGGCCTCGAACTCAGAAATCCACCTGCCTCTGCCTCCCAAGTGCTGGGACTAAAGGTGTGCGCTACCACCACCCAGCTAGCAATTACATTTTCATACAAAATAAGATGGGGAAATATCCAGAGACTTTCTGGTTCCACAAAGAAATTGCTTAAGTTTTTCTCTGGGAGAAAAACAGGAAGTCATATGAGAGATCACTTCTAGGGCAGTAGGGCATGGTACCTCCCGCCTGAAGTTGCAGCACTCAGGGGGCTGAGAACGGATTGTGCAACCCTGTGTGCAAGCAACTGTGTGTAACCCTGACAGAAGGGGGAAAAATCCAGGGCAAGATTCAGAATAACAGAACCAACCACAGTGGTTCAGTTTGGAGGGGGATGGGGTACATTCTCAGATCAAGTGTTCAGAAACTTCCCTGAGCAAAGAAAGACATGTCCAAAAGTAGTGTCTTAAACCCCCATCCCCCACAAAAAAGCTGGGCAGTGGTGGCACACACCTTTAATCCCAACACTTGGGAGGCAGAGGCAGGCAGGTTTCTGAGTTCGAGGGCAGACTGGTCTACAGAGTGAGTTCCAGGATAGCCAGGGCTATAAAGAGAAACCCTGCCTTGAAAAAAAAAAAAAAAATTAAAAACCTTCCCACTGTTATATGACAGATTTTTCATGGGGAGATGAGACACACACACACACATACACACATACACACACATACATACACACACACACACACACACACACACACACACACACACACACACACACACTCCAACCAGAAATAATCACTCTTGGGCTGGAGAGATGGCTCAGTGGTTAAGAACACTGACTGCTCTTCTGAAGGTCCTGAGTTCAAATCCCAGCAACCACATGGTGGCTCACAACCACCAGTAAAAAGATCTGATGCCCTCTTCTGGAGTGTCTGAAGACAGCTACAGTGCACTTATATTAAATAAATACATAAATAAATAAATGAAGAAAAAAAGAAAGAAAGAAAGAAAGAGGGCTGGCAAGATGGCTCAGTGGGTTAAGAGCGCCGACTACTCTTCTGAAGGTCCAGAGTTCAAATCCCAGCAACCATATGGTGGCTCACAACCACCCATAATGAGATCTGACGCCCTCTTTTGGTGTGTCTGAAGACAGCTACAGTGTACTTATGTATAATAATAAATAAATCTTTAAAAAAACAAAACAAAAACAAAAAAAAATGGCCCATGGAAATCAACATGGCTTGAGGGGCAGCTCAGACCATGGACATCTGCATGGCCTTTGGCCATGTCCCTCGGTATCTGAACACACCATGGTGCAAGGTGGCAGTGCAGGCCACTTTCATCAAGCCCGATCCTCACTGATGTGTCTCCAGTTCTGCTCTCTCTCCACAGTACATGAACCACTCCATTTTTTCCATCCACCCCATATCTCCATTATGTATGTGTTCATCTTAGTGTTGCCCCCCTCCTGCCCCACAAAGGCAAGGTAGTCACAAATTAATTTTTTTACTAGGCTTACTAACAGGAATATGAGTGAAGAGTTACACATACAAGGATAAAAGATAACTCAAAAGCTATCCTCCCACACTAGCTGGCTAGCTGAGGTGGTGGTGAAATGGCCCTTGGGCAGTTGGTATCTTCTGTCCTGTAAGTTTGCACTAGAGAATTAAATGGGCTCCACCAGTTATGTAAAGAACCTCTCCCAAGGTGCCTCCTCCCATAATACTAATACTTTTTTTTCTGAATTTTAGCTGGCCAGAGTATCCACCCTCAGCAACTGCCTACTCCCTTTTATATTGATTTGTTGGTACAGGCCCTGAAGGATTTTGTACTCTTCTATTCTTCCTACTGAGGCCTACCTGCTGTTTCCCACTGGAGGCTTGTGAGCCTTAACACTTCTTTTTAGACCCAAAGGTTTCCATTTAAAAGAAATGCTGCAGTTTGGAGGCACATGTCTTACAATACCCACACCATACAAGAAAACAAAGCAAACAAAACTCAGAAAGCTTCCATTTCTCCCCTTGGCTGGAGTCCAGAGAGACCTGGGTATGTTCTCAGTCCTGGCCTCATAGAAGCAGGCACAAGGAGACTGCTCACTGTCCCCTGAGAGGCAGCTGTCCACAAAGTACCAGAACTGAGGCTGCCTAGCTAAGCTTCTAGAGGAAAAGCCTACAGAGCTCCAAGATATCAAAGATTCAGGAATGGGTGGAGGAGACCTATCCACAACAGGAATGAAATAAGGTACTATGGTGTTTTCCTTCTACACCAGGAATGGGAAAGCTCATGTAATTAGATACACAACAGGAATGAAAACACTGGATAGGTTTTGACAATATATTTGTATAGTGAGAATTCTGGGATTTTGGTTTCTTAAACAAACAAACAAACAAAACAACAACAAACACAGAAAGTACAGTCAGGGCTACACAAAGAAACCTGTCTCAGAAAAACACTAACAACAAAGACACGAAAATATTGTAAGAATGAGTTTTCATTTTAATACTAGGTGTGGGGACATGGGGCTACTTCGGATGATTGTTCATAGCATCTGACTATGATTTGCCTCATGCTCTAGCAGAGGTGTGATTTTGCCAGCTGCAGATAATTTCTGCAATTCTGTGATATTTGGAAAATCCCCTCTGGGAACATAGTGGGGGAATATCCTAGCAGTAGCAGCTGCAATAAATTTTGCTGGCTTGAACAAAAATATCCATCTCTGGGGCTGGTGAGATGGCTCAGTGGTTAAGAGCACTGACTGCTCTTCCAGAGGTCATGAGTTCAAATTCCAGCAACCACATAGATGGCTCACAACCATCCAGAATGAGATCTGATGCCCTCTCCTGGTGTGTCTGAAGACAGCTACAGTGTACTTACATATAATAATAAATAAATCTTCTCTACATCCCCTGATGTTTTTTCTACAGCATTTGAAGCCAAATTTCTCATTCTGTCTACCCCGACATCTTGGGGCACTGTAGCCAGTCTTTGGCTTCTTTGTGAGTTCTTTCTTCCACCCTTCTCCACCCTTTACCCCCTAACACTAGATAGGAGAAAAGGATAGAAAGGAAAGGGCGTGATGTTGTCATTAGACAACTTCTCAATGATTAGGAGCATCAAGTTCCTTGGAAAAACTTTGACCTCCACCTTCAGGATAACTAAATTCTTCTTTGTGCACAACTACTTAACCAACTGCAACCAACAGCAACCATCAACTCACCCATTGGGGTCTAGCATTTACATATCCTCTGAAAAGATCCCAAAATTCCAAATATTGCACAATCACAGAAACTATCTGCAGCTGTTAAAATCACACCTCTGCTAGAGCATGATGAAAATCATAGTCAGTGGCTGTGGACAATCCCAAGCAGTCCCATACCCCACACTTGGGGTTAAAATGAAAACATATTCTTATAATATTTCTGTGTTTTTAAAGATACTAAAATTCTTAGTACAGGGCTAGGTCTCTGAGAGGCAGGGGGTTGGTAGCTGTTGGTCAGTCAGAGAGGTTGGTTGTGGTTTGTTAGTAGTCATACTTAAAGAAAAAAAAATGGCTGGGCGGTGGTGGCACATGCCTTTAATCCCAGCACTTGGGTGGCAGAGGCAGGCAGATTTCTGAGTTTGAGGCCAGCCTGGTCTACAGAGTGACTTCCAGGACAGCCAGGGCTACACAGAGAAACCCTGTCTTGAAAAACAAACAAACAAAAACGATGACAACAACAACAAAAACAGAAATCTTGACTTCAAATGCTATAGAGAAAACAACAGGGGATGAAGACGTGGGTATTTTTTCTTCAAGAGGCCAGTAAAAGTTTATTGTGGCTGCTACCTGTAACTTTGTGCCTTCCACCTGGCCTTTCTGTTCCCCAAAATAACAACTCTGAGATTTCTGTTATGAATAAATGCCTAGACCAATAACTTTGGCTCTGTTCACTGACTAGCTCATATCCCAGTAATCCAGTTTATTCTATTCCAAGAGTGCAACATGGCTGGCTATCTCTTCAGTTTCCTGGGTTTGTCTCTTCCTTAGAGTTCAGGGCAGATCTCCTGCGCATGACTGTTTTCCCAGAAACACCTTCCACCTCTCCTTAGCCAGGACTCTCACCTCCTATTTCCTGCCTCAGCTCATTGGTCATAGGCATTTTTATGGACAGGTGATATTTCTATACAGTACAAGAGATTCTCTCTACAGCTACTGCTGGGATATTTCCCCAGAGGGGATTTTCTGTTTTTGTTTTTGTTTTTCCTTTTTCATCTTTATATATATATATATATTTTTTTTCAATAAAAGTCTAAAGACTGGCTGAGCAGTTGGAAAAACTGGGTAGAAATGGAGGGGCCTGAGAATAAAGGAGAAAACAATAGGTTGCTCTACTCTCTTGTTTCTGAAAGGTTTGCAGAGTTGGCTGTGCAACTGGAGAGGTTGTAGGTAGATGTAGGAGCAAAGAGCCCTGGAGAAAAGAGAACAAAAAGGTTAGGCCTGGTGGATGAGCAAGCCGGCAGCAGTTTCCTGCATGAGGAAAGAGGGGGAAAACACTATGCTGGTGGGTGGTCAGGTCAGAGAAAAGCTAAAAGAAACAGCCCATTTCCAGAGAACCAAGTGAGGTACAGGTTATGAAGTCACCATCAGCCTTCCAGTGTGGAACAAGGTTATGGTGAGATAGGATGGTGTCCTATAGAAAGGATAGATCTAAGGCATTTTAAAGAGGCCATGATTTCACATGAGATGTGTGGTAATCATTATTTAATCTCTATTGGGGGTTTCTACTCTACCTTTGGTTATTCAGTTCCCAGATAAAAGATACACAAGTTTTATATTTATAGTAAGCCTTTAACGTACTAGAGCTGGGCAGATATCTACCCTCTATGTTATTATGTCTACTTCTCTCTATCAGTAACCCTGCATTTTATAACTCTCCATGTTCCATCTGGGCTGCTCTTAACTCCAATTGGTCAGCTCTCATGGCCACATTTTCATGACTTACCTACCCCAAAGTGTCTCTCTACCTTCTCTCCTTCCTTCTCGTGGTCTCCTGCCTCAGATCCCAAGCCTAGGAACCCTGCCTAACTATAGACTGCAGGTACTGAAGCCAGGAATATTGAACAGCAAAACAGAGAGAGGGCCGGGCGTGGTGGTGCACGCCTTTAATCCCAGCACTTGGGAGGCAGATTTCTGAGTTCGAGGCCAGCCTGGTCTACAG